>NW_027397979.1:0-15096 GCF_003265705.2 Callorhinus ursinus
GGTGCCAACAAGGAGCCTCCATGAGGAGGGGCTGCTCTGGTGGCGAGGAGGAGGTGGTGGCCACAGCACTGTGCATCACACAGGGGAAGGTCAGAGCACGAGGGCCATGCCTGGGCTTTACCTTGAAGGACTGGAGGAAGGTCCACAGCAGGATGCGGACGGTGTAGCCTTGGCACAGCAGCTTGATGAGCCGGGCAGCACGGAAGAGGCGGAGAAAGCTGAGGTTGATGAAATTGTTCTGTAGGGAAGAGAGGCTGTTCTCTAACCTGCGGAGACCAGCCTCCTGCAACTGCAGGTCCTGCTCCCCACCCACCTCTCCCTGGCATGCTGTGGTTCTGAAGAGAAGTGCATACAAAGAGAGATCGAACAAAATGTCACTGTTCTAAGGTATAAGCAGCAATCGGCCACCAGAAAACCTTCCAAAAGTAAAGCTTGTCATTGCAAATCACCTCTCATGCAGCAAATCAAAGAAACCCCTCTGCTTTAGGCTCCCCTGAACCCAACACGGGGGGAGAGAGAGAAAAATTCTCAGAAGCAGCTCCTTGCTGCCAGGTGGAGCCAGGAGACCAACTGTGGATGGGCCTCTAACACTGACCGCCTCTTGCAAGACACAGCCAAGCCGTCCAAGTGCCGGGCAGGGCTGCTTCTTCACCGAGAGCCTCTGAAGGGCCCTTCGCATCTCCATATGGCTAGCAAAGCCCCTGCTGCCTGGGCCCTGGCAGAGAGGCAAACATCTCTTCTGAGGCTGCTCCTGGTGCTGCAGACGAGTCACCATAGGAAGGGTAAGTGTTGGCGATCCTACGGCCCACACCACGGAAGCCACTTATAAAATCCGCAAATGGTTCCAACTCCAGATATCCCAGGGGCTCTAGCACTGCTCCCTCATCCAAGAGGTTCAAAATCAAGCACAAAAAGAAGCAATAAACTCTGGACTCCACAGATTACCTGGGAGGGAGGCTTCCACCCTGGCCCAGGGGCACCTTGAGTTATTGGCACATCCATTTCAGGGAGCAAGGTTTGGGACGGTGTCCATGACATGGGGGTGCTTGTGGCCCTGGGCAGTCTCCCACCCTCTGTCTGTTTGGAGACCAGGTGCCCGCATGCAGCCTGATAGCACCTTCCTGCCACTTTTGTGTTTTAACATATGCAAGCAGCTCAGGCCTAGACACATCATATCACCAGATTCAGTGGTCAGATGAAGAGAAAAGAACACGACATGTTGAATGAGAGCAGCAGTAGGATAGCACATGCAGGAGGCATGGTGAGCCTGGGGAGAGCTGGCCGCCCTCCCTCCAGGACTGCCGATCTGCTCTAGGCTGGGCTGAGGCCTTTGGTGGAGAGGCAGGTCTCACTCTTACTTCTAAGGACAGTGGCCCCAACCCAGCTCTTGTCTGCCTCTTCAGTTCCCACTGGGGCAGCTGAAGACTAGACTGTCTCTGCTGGAAGGCTAGATGTTGGAGCCATGGGATGGGAGGTCTGGTAGTCACAAGGAGGTGCTGACTGTGGTCCAGATCTGCAAGAAGGCAGTAGTGAACCTTGAGTTGTGACCCTGGAGGGCACACAGTTTGCCTAGGGCTCCCTCACCTGCTTGTGTGGGGAAAGAGAATCTCAGTGGTACAGGATGGCCAAGAGACATCCACCCCTGCCCCGTGGGCCCCAGGTTCTCAAATGAGCCAGTCACCTTGGGAGGATGGCCAAAGTGATGGAAGGGAGACTTTGTCTACAGTGCTGGGAAATCCTTTGTACAAGACAATAAAGCAGAGAAACAGGAGGAAACTTCCAAGGGCCCGGTCTCTAAAGCACCTGCTTTCTTGTGTCTCGAGGGGCGAAGAATATGATAACACAGTTATCATTTGCCCAGCCCAAAGCACTCTGCTCAGGCCACTGGCACAGACGAGAAGATTTCCTGGAGATATTGGGGAAAATCTATGCTCTGGGTAAGAAAGAAGCGATGGAAGACAAGGCAGGGGAAGGCACTGTCCATCCACATGGTGCATGAACACAAAGCTCAACAAGTCACCTGCTACGTTTTGTTGAGACTCAAGTTCTCGCCCCTCCTCCCAGATGTCTTTTCTCGGGGCTCCTGTGGGCATTCGGGAGAGGGGTGGGGGTGGCAACAGATAGACAGCCCTAGAGAGCCATGAGGACAGATGGCGACAGCAGCCACAGTTACTCCGAGCACAGCGTGGCAGGCAGAGGACCCCGTGGCTGTGCCCAGGGCGGGAGCTGCCAGGCAACGCCATGCGAGTGCATGCAGGAGAGCAGGGGGCAGCAAGCACAGGGCAGCCTCCCACGGCTATGCATAGTAGCCTCTGGCCTCGGCAAACCCCTTGGAGATGGACATAGCTTGCCCCATCCTCCCAGAGTCCATGGTTTCTGTCACACCAGAGAGCACCTACTACATCCCCTACTACTTCAAAGCCAGGCCCTTCTTTATTGCCATCTGCCTCCGCATCAGGAAAGGTCTAGAGCACCCCAAAGATCCATAATCGCACCTCTCAATGTGGTAGCTGATTCACCTTGAGGGTACACTGTTCCCTGGCTCCTTTGAACCCCTTGCTTCCTCATCCACAAGATGGAGACATTAGGACATTGTGCCCAGATGGTGAGGAGTCCGAGAATTAAGGGCTTTAAAGGTACGCCGGGCATTGTGAAACATGGCCCCCACAAAGGGGATCAACAGGACTCAGACCCAGATCGGCATCTCCTGCATCGCAGTACATCACTGTTTCCAGTCAGGGCCAAGCAATTGACCTGTGCACATCTCCTGGGGGTCACAGTCTATGCTGCAACAAACTGCTCCCCTAATCAGATTGTTCCCATGGGACAATGATGAAGAAAAGAAAAGCTCTGTATACCCCAACATGCGCAGCATGTCAGGTGATGATGTGTCTTCTGGAGGATGAGGAAGGGCACGGGGAGGGGGGTGCTCTTCCGAAGTGGACGGGAAATGGCCACGAAAAGGCCTGAGTGAGTCGAAAATTTCTGCGACATCAAAAGGCATTTTCTCACAACTCAAGATCTTCTGCTCCACTTGTGAATCACTTTATCGTTAATGTTCATTTTGTAAGAGGAATCTCAAATATTTGCTACTTTATGTGAATTTCCAGTCACAGCTTCAGTTTAATCTGCTCCTGGAATCTTTGCTCTCCTCGCAAACCTCCCTGAAGGCCTGGAAGGAAGCCCCAGTTCATGCTACCTGCACTCCACACGAGCTCACGGAGCAAGGGTGCACAAGTGGATCAATGATGCCTGGGTGCAAGAGCCCTGAGCTTCACTATCACCGGGGAACAGACGCTCTTCCCACTCCATCAGGCCTTACACCACCCCTTTTTGAATCATGAAGACAAATTCTCCAATCCCCTCCAGCCCTGAGACCTAGGGAGGGTTCCCTATGGAAGGGCATGTCCAGGGAGAATGTTACAGGAGACATCGTCAGAGTGTACCAGGGAGAACCAGCCTTGTATGTTGGTACGGTGGGGAAGGGAGCAGAAGGGAGACGGTGCAAGAGAAACCATGGACTCTGTAGGATCAAATCCAATCTCATGTCCTACAAAAATCTCCCCAATTCTGAGCCCGATCACGACAAGAAACAATGGGCACTTGGCCGCTGCACTCAGAAGACCCTACACCTACTCTCTAGACCCAAGGCCAGCTCCTGAATCCAGTGGCTCCTGGGAGGACCTTCAGAAGCCTCTGCTGGACCCCAGGAGCCAAGAAGAATAGGCCAGAGAGGATGGGTGTACTGCCAGTCTCTGACCACACCCCTCAGGAAGGCAGTGGTGAGGGGCCACAGGAAATGGAAGGAAGAACAGGAGGAGGGCAAGCAAAGCAAGGAGTTTAAAGAACTGCTGAAAGTCATGAAACGAACCGTTTCCTATATGTGACATTTTCATGGATGGATATTTGCGTATTATTTACAAATTGGGATGTTTGAGCAGCAGGTGTGCAACATACAGATGGAGACATGGTTTTTGCGTTGTCTGTTGTTTGGATGGCGTGAGTCAGCAGGTAGGTTAAGGTAAATCAAGAACAAAAACAGAAAACAAAAGAGAAAATGAGTCACCAACAAGCAAAAACTCAAACTTTGAATACCTCACTGGAAAATTTGAGGATTTTAGTAAACTTTGCATATTTGGCTTAAAATGCATCAAATCAAAACATATTTTTGAAATCTGTAGGTTATGCAGACAGGGTGGCATTCATTTGCATTCCTGTTTGTAATGCAAATCCAAAGATGACTCACAGACACTTATTTTTTTATTTCCAGGCAAAGAAATCAATGTCGGTTTTATGCTTGCTTGGGAATGCTGTCTCTACATGACCCTGGTTAAGACTACTACTCTATTTTGATTAAGGTGGTGGTGGGAACTGACACTCATCATTTGCCTAAGGAATAAAAAGTACATTCACAAAGTAACATCTGAAGTGACTATACAAATGAACAAAAATAAAGACACCACTAATACACATGACGACTTCCTTTCATGTTTTCCCCTCTCGGCAGAACTGGGTGAAGGACTGATCTCCGAGAGCACCAGCGGCCAGGACACAGCAGAGATTCCAAGACAAGCGGCTCCTCAGCCCTCCCACCGGCCCTGCTAGGCATCGGGGGCCGATGGCAGCGGCCATGGAGGGCTTATTTGAAGCAAGGTCTGATACAACCACAAGCCCCCTTGGCCTTGCGTGTCCAACAGCTGAGAGACAGGCACTGGGCTACTCCAGCCACCTGCTCTACAGAAGGTCTCTGCCTTGTGTGTGGGCCTCTTTGGAGGTGGAGGTTTCCCTGCAAGACAGCTGGGCGTCGTGCTCTCTGCATGTCTGGCAACCCCCACCCTTGATGCCTGCTCATCAGTCCGCCCTCTTGGGCGAGGAGGCACACACATGAAGAAAACCCCAGAGCTGTGCCCTTGCAGACAGGAGCACAATGTCTGGATCCCTTTATTCATGGAACAAAGATGCCTGTGTCCAAGGACGAGGCCCGTAAGGATCAGCAGCCAGCTTGCTCCTCCCAGAAACCACACTGGTATGAACTATTTCTGGATGAGAAGCACTTGGACAATGCCACAATGCCAATGGTTGGTGTGACAGAACATCCTTGGTTTTTGTGTGAAAATGGCAGCTCAGAACTTTCCCCGCATTATTTGAATTATTAATTTTTTAAAACCATAAAACATACCACATACACAAAAGAATATGTATAAATATGTGTACGGATGCACATTTTCAAAGAAAAATCATAAATTGTCCATATATTCATCACCCAGCTTAAAGAAAACAGAATGTTACCATTACGTTTGAAACCCGTCCTGTCTCCCTTTCTCCTCCCCAGATGTTGTAGCTACCCTTAATTCTTGTTAATAATTGCTTTTCTTTACTGTCTTTGACAAATGCTTAAAATGCGTTATACTTGAATTTTCTTAGCCTTTTTAATGGGACGCTACCGTATGCAGCCTTCGCGGACTTGGGCAAACTTGTGCTGACGGCAAGCAACCTCTGCTTCTGAAAAGCATCCCTCTTGATTTGGAGACCACCACCCTCCAGTGCGTGCGGCACTTCACTACGTTCACGTCCCCTAACAATCGGTGCGTTCCGCTGCTACTGTGAAAAAGTTAGCCACAACCCTCTGTGTGAAAGTGTCTCCAGGTCCCCTGCCCACACACCCTCTGGCTTATGTGCCTAAGTCGCTGCAGGCATGCATATGTCCAGCTTTCTAGGGACTGCCACACTCTTCCAAAAAGGTTGTCTAATAAACACCCCTAGCAGTAGCGTGGAGGTTCTGGCTGTCCCACTTGCTAACCATTGGCATGGCTGGACTCCTGTTTGACGTTTGACATACCAGAGGGTGTGAAATGGCATCTCAATGTCATTTCACTTTACATTTCCTTAATTACAAATAAGGGTGAGCAGCTTTTCCTATGTTAATTCGTCATTTCTGTTTCTTATTCTTTTAGTAAGATGCCCAATTATGCCTTCAGTTCACTTTTCCATTGGGTTGCTTTTGTTTTTCTTAATGATTCACAGAAGAGCCTTGCACATTCTGCACACTAACCTTTGCTAATGGTTTGGAAAACCTCTCTGCCCTCTGGCCACGCCTTTGTCACTAAATGTTGGTGCATCCTAGAACTCAGTAGCTCATTCTTTTCTCTCCTTTATTGATCTCATTCAGTCTCATGGATCTGATATCATCTCATATGCTCATGGTTCCCAATCCTATAACACTGGCATGAATCTCTTCTCCAACCTCCACGCCCATCTGTCCAACGGCCTGTTGGATGATTCCTTCAGGGAGGCCAACAGGCAACTCAAATCTAACATGTACAAATTGCATCCAGTGCACATGTATAAACAGTCCACAACAAACCTGTTCCACCCACAGTCTTTCCCATTTCAATTAATGATAATCCACGTTCCCAAGTGCTCAGATTTTGACGCCATTCTTGCTCAACTTTCACAGAGACATGTGGTCCATCTGCAGCTCCACTGGAAAATACATCTGTAATGACAGTCTCTCACCTTAGACCCTCTGCCGGGCTCCCTACCATGGCATTCAGTGGCACTCACATCCTCACAGGCCCAATACTCAATTGTCAGCATCCACATCTTTTTTTCCTGAGAATTTTCCCAGGCCAAGACATGAGAATTAACATTCTCTGGCCCCCTCTACCCAGCAGCCTTCAACTAGTAACTAACAGCACTTGCTGAAAAATACCCCAGTCACCCCGCCCCTTGCTGGGATAATGGAGGCTCAGGGCTCCCAGTGAGGACCCACAGCGTTACCTGGATTCATAGTACCATGTATTGGCTGCCCCCCTTCCCTGGCCCACTTCCTTGTTCCCCTAGTATTCCAGGGATCACCTCCCAAATAAATGACTTGCATTGAACTCCTGTCTTGGGGTCTGTGTCTGGGATGACCCAACTAAGCCCTAAATTGCCTAGCTGCTCTTGCTGTGCCCTGCACTATATTCTCAGCCAGAGGTTTGGTCTGAAAAGCCAGATTATATCACTCCTCTTCCTACCACACTCAAAATAGAGGACACAGTCTCATGACAGGTGGCCCAGTGCCCCAGGCCTTGCACTTTTGCTGCACCTGTCTTCCTTAGATCACTCCTACCACAACATATCATGGGATGATCACTAAAGCCAGGAGGAAAAACTCAAGCCTGTTACATGAAGCCATTGGCTCAATACATTGGTGTCACTAGAACCCCACACAGAGACGAACTGGAAGACAGTGGTGAGGCAGAGTTCTAGGTAGTGAACCTGAGCAGCCATGGCGCGGATGGAGAAAGAAGTTCTCCATCAACAATCCAATCCTGTGGTATGGATTGCAGGACCTTAGGCAAGAGCTAAAGATTGGCCAGGGCTCCGGAGGGAAAAAAGGTTGGGGAAAGGCATCCAGATGGGCCTAGGGAATGGATGTGACAGGCAGGTCCTTGTATTACACATCAGTGTCCACTACAGAGCATCCACAGCTGTAGGGGCACTAAAAACCAGGCCTTGACATGGTTTATCCAATAGATGACAGCCAGCCTCTATTCTCACCAGCCCCAGTGTTCACATAGTAGATCCATGAATGGAGTGACCATGATGGCTGAGATGAAGGCTGTGCCTGAGCCCAACAGGTGGGCTGATCCAGCCATGACCACTACTAAACACCCAGCCCACTATGAGAAGTCAACGAGGCCTCTACAATGCACCATGCTTTAGGCTGTCAGCCAGCCACGTGGTGATAATTTGCTTACATGAGAATCCTTTCACCTGGAAATGGCAGTGATTTTTCTCTACTGGGATCACTCATACTCTGAGTGTGGGTATGTCTTTGCCCATGGAATAGCTTGGCCCACACTAGTACCAGGGATTCACCCATATTGGATTCCACATAACATTGACTCCAAACTGAGCATGCGGAAGCAGGTACAAAAGGAGCAGGTAACTCGGGATCCACTGGCATATAATATTCAACATCATTCAGGAGGTGGGAACCTCATAAAACACTGAAAAAGACTCTTAAAGACACAGATTAAATGCTGGCTTGGTGATGTACCTCACAGAGTTGGGATATTGTCCTTCAAGATGAACTGACAAACAAGAGATGGTACTGGGTGTCCAACTGT
This sequence comes from Callorhinus ursinus, assembly GCF_003265705.2. Classification (NCBI taxonomy): domain Eukaryota; kingdom Metazoa; phylum Chordata; class Mammalia; order Carnivora; family Otariidae; genus Callorhinus; species Callorhinus ursinus. The sequence goes on from NW_027397979.1 coordinate 8,118, forward strand.
TGCACAGATCCAGAAAGCAAGGGGTGGCCCCTCTCACTATCCTCCAGCAACCCAGGTCAGACTTTGTTCTCATCATCTCCATAAGTTTAGGTTTGGCAAATCTAGAGGTCCTGGCTCAAGGGGTAGGGAAGCCTTCCACTGTGGAACACCAAAGTCATGGTGGGCCCCTGTCACTTGTGCTCCTCATGCCGTAAGATCAGCAGGCAGAGCAGAGTGTCCAGGCTGGCCAGGGTACTGGATGCTGGGAATGGAGAAGGGCAGAACTACCATTACATAGGGTAGGAAGAAGTCTATCTGGAAATCAGGGGGTTCACTAGGGCCTTTCTAGTGCTCTATGACCAGTCTTAATTACGACTGGACTACTATGGCAGCCAGATCCACACAAGGGTGTGACAAGCAGGGACCTGGGCTTCATAGGGTGACAGTGTGGGCTGCCTCATCCCGCAGAGCAACCAGAGCGGCAGAAGGCTGGCCACCAGTCAGGTGACCCCAAAAGGTGTTAGGAAGAATAAGTTAATGAACATCAACTTATCCCGGACTAGCTCTAGCTGGTTACCAACTCTCTTCTCCCACACATCATGACCAGCATCATCCTGAAGAAGGAGGGAAGTGAACCCAGTGTGAGACGTGAGCAGAGCTGAGTGGGGCCAGGGTAACAGTAGACACTTGTGCACTCCAGTGCCGTCCTGTTATCAAGGAGTCTGATATTCCTTCCTCCCCAGTGGTGCTAGAGCCTGCTTTGCCTTCACGTGGGGTGCACTCAGAAGGCCTGGAGGTATCTGACAACTGCAGCCCCCAGGTGCAGCCCTTAGCTGTGGACTAATCCATACAGGGGCATGAGCTCTGCAGCTCTGAGGGGTGACCACTCTGTCTCCAAGCCCCCGTCGGGGATGACCCATACGCACCCCGGCACTTGGTTCCAGATCCATTTCTGATCCCCCTTCTCTTAGCCGTCCATTTCCCCAAACTTCCCTCTCATGGTCTTGCCCAGGAGTGCTTCCTAAGAAATGACATGTACAAGAACCCCAGCTTAAGTGTCTGCTCCTGGAGAAGTCACCTTAGGACTGAAATGAGATTTTTTTTGCCATTTAATGCTGACATAATGCATTGTACTCAAAGAATATTGCTTTATGATTCAGATTCCTTGAAATATGTCGAGACAATTTCATATTTTAGCACTTTGTTAGTTTTTACATATAATCTGTGTATCTTTGATATGAATGAGTATCTCATTTTATTTACACACACACACACACACACACGTAAAACAAACCTAATATCCTAAAATATTCTAAATTCTTGTTGGTTTTAGTTCATGTACTTTGGTGCCAAGTTGTTAGATATGTCGCACAAATACAGATTTAAAAGATTCTTGTCTTCCTGGTCAGTGGTTACAACGAAGCTCCCAGGTAACTCTCAGACCACCAGCCTAGAAGACCTTTTGGAAACCACTTTCTTATCCGATAGAAATCATTTCCCAAGACAATACCCAATCCCCAACTCCACCTCTGGAGAGGAGCCTCCTTCTTTCCAGGGACTCCTGGGGAACTCTGGCAAGAGAGAAGGGGCTAACACTCAGGACCTGGAGGTGCAATGAGGAGCACTGCCTAGAACGAAACCATTCTGGGGCCCTGCAGGAAGGACAGGAAACACTACTTACCACAATCTCTGTTACTAAAATATCATTAATACTTCCCAACACAGTGACAAAGTCAAAGACATTCCAGGCATCTCTGAAATAGTTCTGGAGATAAAAAAGAGCAGTTACTGCTAGAGGCTGGTAAGAGTTCTGCCAGGCAAGGAGTTGCAGGAAGTACCCCTAATCAAGAAAGGAGCAAAGGGACAGATGGGCCACCCAGGGGGGACACCACAGCTGGGTAAGCAAACACCTGTGGGTCTGGGCAGGTGCAGAACTGAGAGCTGTGTGTCCAAAGAGGAGGAGCCTGGCCCCGCCTCTCTCCAGGAACTGGACTGGGGCAGAGCTCAGGCAGCTCAGGTTATTGGAGCAGCCCCTTCCTCACGAGCCCCCGCAATGTCACATTTGCTCTGGGGGCTTGGGGAATTCCCAGCTCTAAGCTACAAGTCCCTGAAGATCCCCCCTACAGAGAGGGAGCCAGAATGCAGACCACCAAAAGGCCAAGAGGGAGCCAAGGCACCTACCAGCACCCTAAAAGCAATGATCTTCAGCACGCATTCCATGGAGAACATGGATGTGAACACAATGTTCAGGCCTTTCAACATTAGCTCATGTTCATATGGTGCATCATAGAACTGCACGGGGAATAAGTGCCATTGGCTACAGGTTCGGCTGGCCCAAGACGCCCCAGCCTTGATCTCCTGCCAGAGCAGAGAGAACTGCACGCCTGCCCAGGTTAGGGATACCCGTCCCTGCTCTCCCCATTTTCTCCCAGGACACTCTCACCATCTCAGCCCACAGAGAACGTAGGGCACTGGGCTTCTATAGGCATCCCATGCTGACCAGGACATGATCAGCTGCAATGATGGTTCTCTCTCTCTCTCTCTCTCTCTCTCTCCCTCACCACAGCTGGCACCCACTGTCCCCCGTGCTGGGCCAACATACCTTCATCATTAGCACCACTCTGTTGAGGGCGATCATGGCCATGACGAAGTACTTGAAGGGAGGCAAGACCACAAATGTCCATGTCTTTTACTGGAATGACTGCTTGTCCTGAGGCATGTACCGCGTCAGGGGCTTGGCGCTGATGGCGAAGTTGAAGCAAGCCCTCTGCCCGGGGACAAAGGAGCACTGAGAACATGGTGGGGTTGGGCGGAACCCCACACTGCAGCACCCACTGCACCCCACACCTGTCTCTTCCATCCTCACAGGCAGCCGTGACCAGCCACACTCGGTCTCTCCCTGCCCCTGTGCTGGCCACCAGCTATGCGGTGATAAGCGAGTCCCATGCGGAAGGGAACTCCAGTGGTTCTGCCCATGCTGCCCATCAGGGGAGCCCAGCAGAGCATCCAATGCACACGTGCACATGGGGCAGAAGAGAGAGGCACCCACCTCGTTCTTCTCCAGGCTGCATTCAGACATCACCTTGTCCCCCTGCACCTGGAAGGTGATGATGATCAAGGCCACAAAGATGTTGATGAAGAAGAAGGGGAAGACCACGAAATAGACCACATAGAAGATGGACAGCTCCATGTGGTACCCAGGGCTTGGGCCCTGCTCCTCATAGGTGGCGGCCACAGAGTGTTTCAGGACACTGCACCAAGGGCAAACACCAAGTGTCAGGGGAACCCCTGAGGAAAGAGCCATGGGAAAGTCAAGACCTGTATCACAGGTGAGGTTTGCATATCTGAGCCCAGAGATGGTAATAGGAAGGGGATGCTCAACACTGCAGGCCCCTGTACCCTAACCCTAACCCCTAACCCTAATCCTAACTCCTAACCCATACCCTAACCCTAACCCCTAACCCGTACCCTAACCCTAACCCCTAACCCGTACCTTAACCCTAAACCATACCCTAACCCATACCCTAACCCTAACCTGTACCCTAACCCTACCCGTACCCTAACCCATAACCTAACCCTAACCCATACCCTAACCCTAACCCATACCCTAACCCATACCCTTACCCCTAACACATAACACTAACCCTATGCCCTAACCCTGGCCCTAGCCTAGGCCCTAACCCTAACCTTAACCCTAGGCCGTACACCCTAACCCCTATGCCCTAACCCCTAGGCCTTAACCCCTAGGCCCTAACCCAAACCCTAGATTGCCTCCTGAGTGCTTTGTTCCCTAGGGCTCGCTCCAGAGCAATACCAGATGACCCACCTTTCACCCAGAAAGAAAGCCCACTGTTAGGAACTCCGGAAAGGATACACAGCAAGAGAATGCGGCATGCCCATCCCAGCGAACCCACACTTTCATTGGTCCCCTGGCCGAAAAGAAGAGCAAGACACTCAGGCTGACCCACGCCCTTGACCCCCACTGCCGGGAAACTCAATGCAGCGTTGGCACAGCAGGCCACCCGTGTCCCTATGCCTAACACTCAGCCTAGGTTGGCTTCTGAGGGGTCAGTCCCCATAGCCTGGCTCCAAAGCCCCACAGATTTGGGACACCAGAACAATATCGAGTGACTCAGGCTGCCACCCAGAAGGAAAATGCGCCATTTGGTACTCGGGAAACCATTCAGAGCAGGAGAACTCTGAATGCCCATCCCAAGGAATGCAAAAATTTTGTGCCCTCTAGCGGCAAACCCTGAGCCTGACACACAACCTGACCTATGCGCTCAAGACAAACCCCGGGGAAGCAGGCCACAGTGCTGGCACATCGAACCTACCGTGCCCCTAGGCCCTCACCCTATCCCTCGCTGGTTTCTGAGGGCTCTGGCCCCAGAGGCTTGGCTCTAAACTCACAGGGATCAGGGGCACCAGAGCAATACCAGGGGATTCAGCCTGTCTCCCAGGAGGAAACCGCACCATTGGGAACTCGGGATAAAGCTTTCCAAGTAGGAGAACTCTGGGTGCACATCTCAGCGAAATGCCACATTCAACGGCCCCCTGCCCACAAACCCTGACACTGACATTCACCCTGACCCACAGCCCCCACTCAGATCCCCCGCCACCCAAAGCTTGCCCCAGGATGGGCAGATCAGGGCTGAAACGACCCTAGGCCATAAGCCTATCCCTAGGTTGGCTTCTGAACGCTCTGTCCCCAGAGCCTGGCTCCAAAGCCCCAGGGATCTGGGACACCTAACCAGTGCCAGAGGACTCAGCCTGCCACTAAAAAGGGAAACATGCCATTGGGAACTCCAGTAAGCATGCCGAGCAGGAGAACTGTGCCCATCCATCCCAACGAACCCCAAGTTCAATATGCCCAGGCTGCAATCCCTGAGCCTGACATTCCGCCCTGACCCATGGCTTCACATCTGACTCCAGGAATCTCATCACAGCACCGGCACATCAGCCTTCTCATGCCCCTAAGCCCTAAGCCTAACCCTAGGTTGGCTTCTGAGTGGTCTGTCCCTAGAGTCTGGCTCCAAAGCCCCAGGGCTTTGGGACACCTGACCAGTACCAGAGGATTCTGCCTGCCACTAAAAAGGAAAACGTGCCATTGGGAACTCCGTTAAGCATTCAGAGCAGGAGAACTGTGCCAGTCCATCCCAATGAACCCCAAGTTCAATGTGCCCAGTCCGCAATCCCTGAGCCTGATGCTCCCCCAACCCACGGCCTCAACTCAGACCTCGGGAATCTCATCACAGCGCCAGCAAATCAGGTGTGTCATGGCCCTTATCCCAAAGAGTAACCCTAGTTTGGCTTCTCAGTGGTCTGTCCCCAGACCCTGGCTCCAAAGCCCCAAGGATTCGGGACACCCGGGCAATATCGAGGGACTCTGGCTGCCACCCAGAAGGAAACCCCTCCACTGGGAATCTGGAAAGCATTCAGAGCAGGAGAACTCTGAATGCCCATCCCAGTGAAACTACACTTTCTGCGCCCCCTTGCGGCAAACCCTGTGCCTGACACTCAACCTGACCGCCTCCCTCAAGACATACAGCCCATCCCAAGCTTGCCACAGTTCCCGCAGACCAGGAGTGCTGTGCACCTGGGCCTTAACCCTGACCCTTGCTTGGCTTCAGAGAGGTCTCTCCCTAGGTCCCTGGCTCCATGCCCCAGGGATTTGGGCCACCTGAGCAATACCAGAGGACTCAGCCTGACACCACAAAGCAAAATGCACCATTTGGCACTTCTGAAAGCACTGAGAGCAGGAGAACTCTGCATGCCGTGCCCCTAGGCCATGACCCCAAGCCTAGATTGGCTCCTGAGTGCTTTGTTCCCTAGGGCTCCCTCCAGAGTAAGACCAGAGGACTCAGGTTGCCACCCAGAAAGAAACCCCACCAATTGTAACTCCAGAAAGGATTCACAGCAGGAGAACACTGCATGCCCATCCCAGCACACCCACCCTTTCAGCTGTCCCCCACCTGAAAAGAAGAGCAAGACACTCACGCTGATGCAAGACACTCATGCTGACCCATGCCCTCGACCCCCCACCCCCGGGAACCTCGACGCAGCACTGGCACATCAGGCCTCTGGTTTCCCTATGTCCTATCCCTCACCATAGTTTGGCTTCTGAGGGGTCAGTCCCCAGAACCTGGCTCCAAATCCCCACAGATTCGGGACACCCGGGCAATATCGAGGGACTCCGGCTGTCACAAAGAAGGAAAATGCACCATTTGGAACTAAGGAAAGCATTCAGAGCAGGAGGACTCTGAATGCCTATCCTAGGGAATGCACAAATATTGCACCCTATGGCAGCAAACCCCGAGCCTGACACTCGATCTGACCCACGCCCTCAAGACAAACCCCTGAAGCTGCCACGTCGGGCCTGCCATGCCCCTAGGCCCTAACCCTATCCCTCGATGGCTTCTGAGGGCTCTGGCCGCAGAGGCCTGGCTCTAAAGCCACAGGGATCGGGGGCACCTGAGCAATACCAGAGGATTCAGCCTGTCTCCCACAAAGGAACCACACCATTGGGAAATCAGGGTAAAGCTTTCTGAGTAGGAGTATTCTGCGTGCCCATCCCAGCGAAATGCCACTTTCAACGGCCCCTGCCCGCAAACCCTGAGCTTCACACGCACCCTAATCCCATGCCCCCAACTCAGATCCCCTGCCCCCCAAAGCTTGCCCCAGCGTCGGCAGATTAGGGATGAAATGACCCTAGGCCGTAAGTCTATCCCTAGGTTGGCTTCTGAGCTTCTGTCCCCAAAAGCCTGGCTCCAAAACCCCAGGGATGGCAATACCTGAGTGACATCGGAGGATTCAGTTCACCGAAAAGAATTCAAACACACTATTTGCAACTCCAGAGAACTTTCAGAACATGAGAACTCTGAATGGCCATCCCAGCCAACGCACAAATTTGGCGCCCTCTGGCGGCCAACCATGATCCTGACACTCACCCCGACCCACGCCCTCAAGACAAACCCCACGGAGCAGGCTACAGTGCTTGCAT
>NW_027397980.1:0-15095 GCF_003265705.2 Callorhinus ursinus
TGGGCGTATTTTGGTCTGTTCGAAAAAAGTGCCTCCCAAAATTTTAAAGGAAGAAAGACATATATGTACAAAATAAGGGTTGATACAATGAAGGCATAGAAGATGACTGTAAAGATGAAAATTATAAAAGATTTTATAAAAGGACTTGATAAGATAAGAAGTTGTTTGAAAAAGAAAGAAGATTTAAGAAAAAAAAAAAAGAAAAAAGGGAGAGAATGTGATCAGGCAGGAGACTAGAACAGAGCCATACACTAGTGATTTAGGGTATATTTTGATCTGTTAGAAGAAACTGTATCTCAAAATTTTAAAGAGAGAACAACTTATATATATATGCCAAAAATAAGGGTAACTACTATGAAGGGATAAAATATGACTCTAAAAATGAAAAATAAAAAATGTTTTTTTTTTAAAAAGAGATTGATAAGATGTTGGTTGAAAAAGGGAAAAAGAAAAAAAACAGTTAACAAAAATTAACTTTGATGAACTAATGAATCATGGTAAAAAAAAGCCATGAATTCTATGTGCAGTATTCCCCTAGCGCTGGAGTTCTCCCGTTCTCCTTGATCGGTAAACTTGGTCTTGGCTTGCTGGCTATTCCTGCTGATCTTCTGGGGGAGGGGCCTGTTGCCGTGGTTCCCAAATGTCTTTGCCAGAGGCGGAATTGCCCCGCCCTTGCTGGTCGGTGCTAAGCAAGCTGCTCGGGTTTGCTCTCAGGAGCTTTTGTTCCCTGCAAGCTCTCCGTACAGCCTTGGAGGACCAGGGTGAAAATGGTGGCCTCCCAATCTCCACCCGGAGGAGCCGAGAACTCGGGGCCCCGCTCCTCAGTGCTCCCCCAGAGAAAGCAGTCACTCCCGTGTCCCCGGTCTCCGGCCGCACTCCGTGCTCACCCGGCCTGTGACCGAGTGTTTCTATCTCTGGCACCCGACCCGTGTGGAGGCTCCAAACCCAGGAGATCCCTGCGGTGCACTCCCGCGCCGCTCCTCCCGGGGGAGGAAGGGGAGTCTCCCCGGATCTGCCGCTTGTTGGGTCCCTGCTGGAGGAGCAGTGGCCTGACTGGGCCGCGGATCACAGTTTATGGCCACCCCGAGCTGAGAGCCCGCGCCTCGGCTCCGTCTCTGCAGCCGGCTTCCCCACTCTGATACCTGGGAGCTCTGCCGCACTCAGGCACCCCCGGTCTTTCTGTGACCCCGAGGGTCCTGAGACCACACTGTCCCGCGAGGGTTCCACCCCCTGCTTAGCCACTGGAGCGACGTCCCTCCGCGGAGCCGACTTCTAAAAGTTCCGATTTCGTGCTCCGCGGCTCTAGCACTTGCCAGAAGCGGCCGACGGAGGCCCCCTTCCCCGCCGTCTATCCTCCCGAATATCGCCTCGGATTCACTTCTCCGCACGTCCTACCTTCCAGTAAGTGGTCGCTTCTCTGTTCAGAGAGTTGTTGCTACTCTCTTCTTCGATCTCCTGTTGAGTTCGTAGGTGTTCAGAATGGTTTGGTCCCTGTTCAGCTGAATTCCTGAGACCAGACGAAATCCAGGTCTCCTGCTCCTCCGCCGTCTTGCTCCCTCCTCCTCACTTCCTCATTCTTTAGGAAAACAGAAACGTGGGTCCAAAAGCCCCACTGCTGCATCCCCCACCCCCCTCCCCACGGACTCCACCTGCCTTCCCATCATCTCGACCGACCTGTCCAGACCCCGGCCTGAGCCCAGCTCCTCTGATTGTACATCAACCCCTCTTCTTCACCCTTCTGGGGACCTCGCTCTGGCAAGTGCCCCTCTCCCCGGGCCATCTGCGTCCCCTCTCTCCTGGACCGCTGCCAACAACGTGCAACCACGCGTGTCCTCCCATCTTTAAAAAAGAAAACTCCCTTACCCGACTCTCCCCTCAGGCTACCACCCAATTTCTCTCTCCTTCACCGCAAATTTTGCTGATGTAGTATCTAGACTCAAGATCGCCTTGGAAGAGGCAAACTTTCCAGGCTTTATTTTTTTTTCTTTCATTTTTTTCTTAAGGATTTTATTTTTAAGTAATCTCTCCACCCGGTGTAGGGCTCAAACTCACAACCCAGAGATCAAGAGACGCAGATTCTACTGACTGAGCCTGCCGGCGCCCTGCCCCCAGGCTTTAAGCCCCTAGGCATGGGGTGTTGGGGGGGGAGGGTTGCTCCACCTACAGACGATGCTGTTGGCACCTAGCAGGGCTTTTTCCGGTACCCCAGGGCATCTTCTCCTGCCCCCACCCGGCTGCTGGCTGGAGAAGAAGCAGAGCAGCATTTGCAAGGAGCTTTCTTCCAACTTAGGGTCGCCCCGGAGCCTCTGGGCCACAGCCACCAATCCCGCTCTGTGATTCCCCCAGGGTGCTCTTAATTTGTTTTCTTTCTTGTGTATTTTTGGTTTAGGGCTTTCTGAGTGGTTTAGGTGTGGTTTTTGTTTTCTCCTGATGCTGCTGCTATTTTTGGTTTGGGTTCCTGAAATCTTTGTTTTTCTGTCCCTTCTCCAAAGGAGACTCCGCAGAGGGGGTGAGCACCAGGCTGCGAGCTTGGCGTCTCAGCAGCAGCAGGCTGACCTTGCTCTCCCCCAGGGAAGCGGGAAGCTGCCCACACTACCATCAGGTGCTAAGCAGGCGGAGGTGTTTAGCCAGGGGCCCCCGGCAGGCCTAGAAGAAGAACCCCTACCACACACCTGCTACCCAAATCCAGAGGCAGATGTGTTTTGCTCCGACTTCTCTACATCCCAAGGGAAAACAATCACGGGACACCTTTCTGTGGCCTCTGTTACTGTGAGAACCCCCCACCCCCCACACTCCACCTCCCCACTCCATGAGGCCCAAGATGGCCTCTTCCAGTGAGCTTCCGGAGCACAGAGCAGGGAGAACAGGGGGTGGTCCCCCGCAGTGAAGGGTCACGAAGGCCTGTCCTGAATGCTGGCTGGCTGTGTCTTGCTGCGTTTATTGCTAAGCAAAACAAAGTGCTCCCTTGTTGTTACGGTGATGGTCATTCTGTCTCCACCTCGGCTGGCAGCAAAGAAATTAATGAGTTGAATTGCTTCTGGAAGGTTCTAGAGAGACACAGGCCAGGCACAAGAGTCCCAGAGACCTGAATTGGCAGCGAAAATAGAAAGTTCTTAAACTCCAAGTGATTGATAATGGTAGCAAAACAGCCTTTTGGAGGTTAAAAGTGTGTTTGCATCAGACTTCTGAAAGGTCAAGAGCGGTTAAAAGCTAGTGAGAGACCTGATTTTGATGTAAAGAAAGCCACCCAGACAGAAGGAGCGGGTCGGCATAAAGGGAACAGGGATTCCTGTGAAATTCTGCAGGAGCTTATGGCCTCCCAGAGCTTCCCCTGAGGGGAGACAGCGTCACACTGGTTCTTCTTCCAGAAGTTTCTCCAAATTCTCCAGAGTTGTTCACCTATAAAAAGCAAAGATTTCAGGAGAGGGGAACGGGGAATTATGGTTTAACAGACACAGGGTTTCAGCTTTACCAGATGACCAGTGCCTGGGATGGGCGGCGGGGGTGGTTGCAGGACATGACCGTGACCGTGACTGTGTGAATCCTGCCCAAGGGCACATTTGGGGTGGAAAGGGAAGGCTTTTGGCCATGACACGACTTCCACCCCAAGTTGTTCCTCTGGGGTGTCTGGTTCATTCCCACACCTTCAGAACACCGCTGCGCACTGAGGAGAGCTCCCTGCGGGCAAGGCCCGTGGCCTCTCGCTTCCAGCTGCATCTCCAGCTCCTTCATTCCGGTTGCTTGACATACATCCCAGGAGTTACACATTCCTCCCAGAGCCTCCTTCAATAGTGTGGCTGGAGGAACAGAAATTCCGTCTGCCTTCCTCAGGACTTGGCGCACGCTGACTCTGCTCAACCACACAAATGGTAGGTGGTAAGGGGACAGCCACCACCCGCTCAGAAGACCGTGAGGGGGAGGGGTGCAGCCTGGGACCCCAGGATTTGGCCACTGTCTGAACAGCTAGAACCTTTTCTCCTCTCCACAAAGCCTTTCCCTCCAGCACCCCTAGACCTGCTGGGGGAGGGAGGGCATGAAATGAAAAAACACTGGGGAAGATGACGGTCTCTGCCTCTCTGGGCTGGAGGACCGGCCACCCCCTCCGCGCTGGCCAAGCCCGGCTGCAGGCGTCCTCTGGGGAACCGCCCTTGTTTGGTATTTAAAGAGTGTGTGTAGGGGCACCTGGCCGGCTCAGTCAGAAGAGGGTGCGACCCTTGATCTCAGGGTTGTGAGTCCAAGTCCTATGTTGGGTGTAACGATTACTAAAAAAGGGGCGCCTGGGTGGCTCAGTTGGTTGGGTGACTGCCTTCAGCTCAGGTCATGGTCCTGGAGTCCCGGGATCGAGTCCCGCGTCGGGCTCCCTGCTCGGCGGGGAGTCTGCTTCTCCCTCTGACCCTCCCCCCTCTCATGTGCTCTCTCTCTCTCTCTCTCTCTCTCTCATTCTCTCTCTCTCAGGTAAATGAATACATAAAATCTTTTTTAAAAAAGATGACTAAAAAAATGCACTTTAAAAAACTAAATAAATACATAAATAAAGAGTATGTGTGCCTCTTCCATAATCTAACCTGCAATTCCCTCAGGGCCCCATAGGTGTGTCCAGAGCTTCTATCCCAAAAGGAAGGAAGGAAGCAGGGAGCTCGGAGTTTGGCCAGCCAGCAGGATGACGAGGAGAGAGTGCCAGTGCCAGGGAAAGGAAGATGGGTTGCTATGGGAAGGGGTCTCGCCCCTTCACCTCGTGGATGTAGAGTATACCACCTGGTCTCCTCAACGATTAATTCCCCCACCTTCTGGGGTGTGTAGTTCTTTCTCTTCTCTCTTCTATCTCTGTACATCCAAAACCTGCGGGCCCTGCTTGGCACAGCAGCCCTGACACTTGACCCCAGCACCCCCAAAGTTTGGGAAAAAGATCAGGAGAGCTGTGGCTTTTGGATTTGCTCACAGCTCTGCCGTGAGGCCCTCCAGTCCACTGGCCCAGCGCGAAGGTACCGCCAAGGTCTTGGCACCGGGTGGGTTAAAAATGGAAGCGTCTCCTGAACAGGAGGCTCCAGCCTACACACACCTGGACCAGCCTTACCTGCGGCCAGAGTAATGTCATTGCTCCAAACAGCTCAGGCAGCCACTAAATTGTCATTCTTCTCTCTGTTCCAGAATCTTCTGGGGAGAAGGCATTTACCCGTGGACAACAGTCACCCCCTCACAACTGGAAGTCCCTGAGGCCCCATCAGCAAACCTGGCCTGAATCTACCTGCCCTGAGGCCAATCACTGAGTGGCCCAGGACCTCTGAGGGGATTTTTGTGTGGCCAGAAGCATAGTTCTTAGAGGGCCCTGCTCCTGCCCACAGCTCCAGCACCCTCTTCCTTCTGCTGTCGCCTCCAGGCCCCTCCGACTGCTGACCTTGGCCAGCGTAAAAGCCAGGCAAGAAGACGTGTGCGGCTAAGCAACAGTTTCTCTGCCCCCTGTCGGGGGACTGACCCTCCCTGCTGCCGAGAGCTGGTCTGACTCCCCACCGACCGCCGCTTCCCTGCTGAAGAAAAGCACAGAACAGAAGCTGGGATGGAGGCATGTTCGGTGGGCCAGTGGAAGCAGGTGCGGTCAGCACCCTCTCCCTTGCCCCACCCGCCCACCCCTCTTCTGATGCAGACTCCTCCCCCGGTCCTGAGCCAGCTCCCGAATCACTGGGGATGCAATTAGCCACAGGACACTCTCCTTAAATCTCTGCCTCTGGCTTTCCTTGGGATCCTTGCGCCAGGCCAGCTCCCCGGAGCTCCAGACCCAGTGCTGGCCCCACCCCGCTGCACCCCGAGCTGCTGCACGCAGGGACCCCATGAGCACATGCTCTCCTCCAGCACCCCAGCTTCCTGGGCTCCCACCAGACCCTCACCCCTGTCCCCAGAGGACACTTCCACAGCCGTGTCTGGAGCCACTGCCGCTGGAATCTCTGGGGACTTGTTCTCCAGGCAAGGAAATGGACATCTGGCTCCTGATTTTGGCTTCCTGAGCGTATGATGTTTCCTCTTAGGGCTCGTAGCTGGCCTGGCTCCGGGTCCTTTAGTGGGGAATCGAGACTTGAGGAGATGGTGGCCATGCGACAGAATTCGAGGTGGAGGCTAATGGCCCGGGCCAGCACTCCCTGAGTGCCGGGGAGCCACACTGCCCTTGAGAGGAACTTGGAGGCCTGGTGACGCTCTCCTTTAGCGGGCACCTGGCCCCAGTCAGTGCTTGAGACAGATGCAGCTGTCACCCCAAAGTCCTCGGTCATGCGGGGTGCTCAACTGGTTGCTGTTAACAGATACTCAAGAGGGTCCCCTGATCTTGAAAGGAGTGTCGGGGCCAAGAGCCCTGGGGACAGCAGAGGCCGGAGATCAGGGCAGAGTCATGCGCCCCCGAATCTGAACGCCAGCTCTCTCACCACCTGTGTGAACCGGAGCACGTTGTAGCCACTCTGGGTCTCAGTTTGCTCATCTGCATAATGGAGATACAACTCTTACCTAGCTCATCAGTTGTCAGGAGCCAGAGGACGCTGTCCGTATGACATTTAACCACTGCCTGATCAGGGGCCGCATGACATTTGGAAATTGATCACTGAATCCATTTCCGCAGCCGAAAAGCTGCCGGAAGCAGGGCTCGGGGATTGAGTGGCCAGTGCAGCTGACTCGGGCCTGCAGGGCCTGAAGGGCAGGGGTGGGTCAGACCTCCACAGCTCAGGACTGAGCTCTGCGGGGCAGAAAATGAGTGTCTGGAGGAAGAGGGTTCCAAGAGGCAAGTCCAGCTTTACCCCGAGACCGTAAGACCCAGGGACCTCCCTCACCTCCAGCATGACGCTCTGCTGGGGAACCAGACGCTGAGCCCTGGGCCTCAGCCCAAGGCACTGCCTGAGGCGTCACATCTACTCTGAGAGCCTGACCCAGATCACTGCCAGCGTCAGGCCCCTGCCCCAAGCACCCGGGAAATGGGTCCCCTCTGACCGTGAGCCCCATCCTCACTTGCCAAGCCCAGACAGGAAATTTCGGCCCTTTCTTTGCTGTGACTCTCTCCACCACAGCCCTGACCCCAATTTCGGGGTGTAGATCGGTGATTTCATGATTGTTGCTATAACTGTGGACCATCCTGGTGTTCTCCACTGAATGTAATTTCTAGGGGAACCAGAAAAGGCCAGAAAGCCAAGAGACTCAGAACACATACACAGCGGGTTCCCAAACCAAGCCCGGCAATTGTCAAATGCCAACATGCACCGTGGTAGAAACCAACGCCTCCCACCCCCTCAGCCATGACCCCATCTTTCAGCCCCAAACCGCCTCACGTGGTCTGTGCCGCAGGTGAGCTCGCGGGGACTTCATGTCGACAGAGGCAGAGGGGCAGAAAGACAGAGGGACCGCTCGACTCACCTCCAAGTGCAAACTGTCCCCCTTCCCCAAGGACACGCTCCCCTTCCTGCTTCCAAAACCCTTCCTTCCCTCTTCTTCCCTCCCCTCTGTATTTTTGACCAATAGATCTTTCCCTTCTCACATTGCCCATTGTTAAGACGTGACCTGTTAATCAAAATCACTTCTGTTTGTGGCTTTTCTGTCCCTGCAGACAAGAAGTCAGAAGATGTGAGAAGAAATCAAGGAGGCAAGTCAGTCATCACTCGTGGTCACTCTTACCCTTTCTCTCCTGGGGTCATCATAATTTGATAATTATATATGTGGCCAGAATGGCATTTTCTGATCTCAACCCATATGTATTATCATCCTGGTCCCCTCAGTACCAGGGATGGTGGACGGTAGAATCCAGCTCGCCCAGCCACGCAGCCCTCTGTGGGGCTTGGGGGACCAAGGATGTGAGTGCGAGCATTTAAAGAACCACCCCCCACGCCAACCAGACGTTACCCGAAGGAAAGCTACATCTTCCTCCTTCCCGGGGAGTAATCAGGCCTGGGCAGATCGGCAGGCATCTGGCCCTGGGCCAGCTCTGCTGGAGACACACCTCACAGTGTCAAGACCGTTAGCACCGCTAAAGTGACATCAGCAGCAAGTGGTGTGGGGTGGGTATTTACCATACGGCAGAGCAGACAAAGGCAACATGGCATACCAGAACGACAGCGGGGCTGAAACTCAAGGGAGCCGACAGGCCAGCCGCGAGCCAGAAAGAACCTCAGAGTCACTTGCTTCCTGCTTCTCAAACTTGGGGGCTCCTGCTCCGTGAGTTAAGGGCTGGCGCTAAGGCTCTGATGGACCAAATATGGATAAACAATAAAGAATCACTCACCGTGAGAAGTTCTGAGCTAAATAAAAAGCCTAGTTTGCAGATGGGTGGCCTTGGGACCCCCCGCCATGCCTGTCTCTTGGGCCAAAGACTGAGTCAACCCTTTCTGAGAAGCAGAGAATAATCACATTATATAGTTGAATGTTGTTAAAAGAGTAGGCCATAAATGTTATCACCACACACACCAAAAAAAAGGGAATCATGTGAGAGAAGGAGGTGTTAACTAACCTTAGTGTGGTAAGCATTTTACAATATATACGGGTATCAAATCACCACATTGTACACCTTATTTATGTACATTATATGCCAATAATATCACGATAAAGCTAGAAAAATATTTAAAAAATTTTAAAGTCCCTTTCTTTTAATAAATAAATAAATAATAAATTTAACCACAAAGGTGTGACACCCAGGTGTCCTGACTCCCAGCCCACGATGTTTTCTGCCACACCACTCCCGTATTTGATTCCAGGCGTTCCAGAGCATAATGACTTAGAAGCATGAGGGCCATAAACGTCTACTTAATGAGACAGTGCAACACAGCCGGAAAGGGCCTGAACTTTCCAGGCAGGTGAAGCTGGACCGGAAAAGAAAAAAGAAGAAAAAAAAAAAAGCTGCACTGAGTCCCAGGTGAGAGGACTCTCTGCTGCCACCTGCTGGCGCTCATCAGTTACACCAACCAGTCATCCTAAGTTAGCAACCTTTGGTCAACTACATTTAAAACATACTTCCCCAGCGGGGAGTCTGCTTCTCCCTCTCCTTCTGCCCCTACCCTAACCATCCCCCCACCCACTCGTGCTCTCTCTCTCAAATAAATAAATAAAATCTTAAAAAATAAAGAAATAAAATAAAAGATACTTCCCCCCAAAACAAAGACATCACACGCACACACGCACACTCTCTCTATATATATACATATAGATATATCCACATATACCGATTATACCAATATAACACATATCAATATATCTTAGGAATATGGACACACAAATCCTCAGCAAAATACAGACACACAAATCCTCAGCAAAATACTAGCATACCAAATCCATAAATATACAAAAAAAAAATTATACACCATGAAAAAGTGGGATTTATTCCAGGAATGCGAGGTTGGTTTGACATCTTAAAATCAAGTAGCCCGATATACCATATCACTGGAATAAACAACAAAAACCACAGGATCATAGACACAGAACAGGCATTTGACAAAACCCAATGCTCTTCGGTAATAAAAACACTCTATAAAGGAGGAATAGAAGGGAACTTCCTGAGCCTGATAAGGGGCACCTACCAAACATCCACGGCTGAACCTCGGGTCCTCTCACCCTGAAGTGGATGTGCCTTCCACTGTGGAGTGAGGTGACTGAAGGTTGCCCCCCAGGTGTCTCCTGGCAGAACCCCAGGACGTGATAGCCTGGGGGGGTCCCGAGAAAGGCCTCTCTGGCCTAAAATCTCTCTCCCCCATGTCCCAAACACCACACCGTCATCGGGCCTCTGGTCTAAGGCATGAAAGGCCCAGTGAGAATGCTAATTTCACGCAGGAGGGCTACTACATGAAGCCACTATCGTTTGTGACCCCTTGGCCTGAAAGAACTTCATGAGCCCTAGCAGGGGGCTCAGGCATGGCTCATGGGACGAGTACATTTCGGTGAGTGGAGGAAGAGGGAAAGCTGGAGCTCAGGGGGCTGACAGCAGACCAGGTGGGCGTTGGGGCTGCAGACGCAGAAAACTGGAGGTAAAGCCGGAAGGGCAGGATGGGCACCGAAAGCCAGCTGGCCGTGGCCGGTGCCACAGGGCAAGGAGCCCTGCCTGCTGGAGTGTGGAATCCCAGATGGGGAATTTGCTCCAGGAAGGACAGAGCGGGCACTCAAACCTGGTGGGAAAGGGCAGAGAGGCGCCAAGGCCTGCAGAGTGCTCTGGATCCACAGCCGCTCCACACTGGACAGCGGATAAGCCCCAGACAGGAGAACAAAGGAGAAAGCCCACGGCTGGAGGAAGGGGCCCGACACCAGCTCTGCCTTCCCAGGTGGGACCCCACAGGACTTTGTGCACCTGTCCAAGCATGGTTCGCCCCTTTCTAGAAGGGAGGTAAGAAGACCCACTTCCTGTGTTCCCTGATGCACGTGATGACTGCTTGGTGGACGGAAGTCTGCGTCTTGCCTTTGCTACTTTTGAACGGCACATCCCTGGCTAAGTGCTGGCGCTCTGCATGCGTCCGTTCTCTCCTACAAAACGGGGAAAGTGGAACACACTTCAGAGCCACAGGGGGAGGACTGAATGAGACCATGCCTGTAAGTGAGCAAGTGCCCATCCCGTGGGGGTCCCTAGTAAATGCTAGCTCAGACTGTAACCCAAGCCCAGGGAGTAGCAAGCAGGCACGGAGGGGCTGGTGAAGTATGTGAACGTCGAATGTGAGGAGTGGGTCCCGGTGCCCCACCAAAGCCAGTGAAGGCAAAGGGCGGAGCCGAGAGTGGGAGCAGCCCTCCCTGTCCTCTGCCTCTCTGAGCATTTCTCTCGTTTGACTCAAGATCTCTCAGCATCTCTTGCCATTGGAACGGCCAGCTCCAGGCTCCAAGGGGCAGGTCACCTGGGGTGCCAGGGGCCGCCCCCATGCCCGAGCCGGGCAGGGGATCGGATGCTCCCCCCAAACCGCCAGCCTTTAGGGATGGCTTCACAGAGCCTGATGAAGATGCGGTGCTGGAATGGGTGCCCACCCCGCTACTTGGACCTTCACCAGGAAATTACCATTTTAAACAGACTGCGAGCTGTGTGTGTTGGCTTCTTTACAGCTGCTCTTTTCCAGGATGGCCCGGAGCCTCCCAGAGCCTTCCTTCCGAGTGGTAGGCAGGGTTGAACTCAAACATTTCCTCTCCCCCACCAACACTAACTTTGCTAGCAGTATTAAGAAGGGAAATTTCAAAAGGCTGGAAGAATTGAGTGCAAGCACTCTTTAAGCTGTTATTAGGAAATCTTCTAATGCACAACAATGATAGAATGAAGCCCCAGTTACCTGTCGCCCAACTGCAAATTACCACCCCCTCGGTTCCCGCCCCTCGCACCCATCCCCCAGTCCTGGTCCAAGCCAATCCCAGCCAGCGTTCCGTTCTGTATGTATCTCTGAAATTAAAGATCCTTTATTAACACAAGTACAATAACCCAATTATAACTGAGAAGAAGCTAATAAACTGTATTATCAAATACCCACCAAGCACTCAAACTTCCCGCAGAGCAGAGCATCCACACTTTGAAGATTTATTTACAGATGCAAACAGCCCACAGCGCTTGAGTGTGTCACTGCTTTCCCCACTCTTATTGCAAGCTTCCCTCCCTCTGGTTCTGAGACTGGCTCAGCCAGGGACTCGGGGCACCAACCCATATCCACCCCTATGCCCTCTTAGGACGTGTTAGGCTATTTGGAGCAAACTTTGATTGCTAGCTTTTTTGGCTAATGCTCTTCAGAAAGTGACTCCAGTTTCCATCTTATTTCCTCTTGAAACCCAGGAAAGAAACACGCACCAAGTTTCTGTGCTTGGAATTTTCCCTTCTCTCCTCTATTAGCTGTCAGCCTTCAGTTCATCTCTAAGGGGACAACTGACTTTGACAAGCCGGCTTTTTTGACTCACTTCCACGGAACCTTCCGAAAAACCTCATGGTTCTATTTATTCATTCAAGAAATATTTGTTGACAGCCTACACGCTCCCTGACTTGCGCCTTCTAATATGAACTTCGCCGGGGTACCTTCAGGGAAACAGCCCTCCTTACAAAGTCGAAGGCGCTCAACGTCAGTTCTCCAAACGTGCACTAGAGGGCACCACTCTTCCATCCGCCTCTGCTACGAAAGTGGCGTGACTATGCAGCCTATTTAGGGTTTTCTTACTTGAATACATTTTACACATAACATGTGGAAGTTCAAGGTACAATGTGTTGCTTGGATATATTTCTATAGTTTAATATGATTGCGGTTCTACTGATATCTATCACATTACCTAATTATAGTCCAATACTGTCTATACTCACTGTACCGGGGGTTAGATCTCTGGGGCTTATTTACTATGTCTTGCAAGTTTGTACCCTTTAAACAATGTCAGTCTGATCCCCTTTATCTTATTTAGGTTCTGGATACCTAAGCACATAGCCAAATGAAGAATCTCACACATCTTGCACCTTAATAAAGAAATAACTCCTGGGCGTCTGGGTGGCTCCGCTGGTTAAGCGACAGCCTTTGGCTCAGGTCATGATCCTGGAGTCCCAGGGTCGAGTCCCACATCGGGCTCCAGTCCCTCATCAGGCTTCCCGCTTAGCGAGGAGTCTGCTTTTCCCTCTGACCCTCCCCCCGCATGCTCTCTCTCTCTCTCTCATTCTCTCTCTCTAATAAATAAAAAAATCTTAAAAAAAAAAACAAATAAGCCAATACTTAAAAAAAAAAAAAAAGAAAGACCTCCACACTTACTGGATGCATAGATAAAGAGGGAAAGATAGGAATTCTATAATTCCCCCAAACAGGTCCATTTATCCATTAGCCATAGGTACAAAGCCTAAGGCTTACGGGCTTTGTAAAATTACAAGGATGTCGAAGACTATTTTTAATTCAAAATACCAAAAGAAATCTGCAAAATCAAAATCAATAAATCTTCAGTGAAATATCTACAACCACCAATGTATCAAATTTGCTAACTTTGAAATGTCGTCTCAAAAATATATCATTACATTTGAAACAATTCATAGGAACAGACAACAGAGGTAACGATGAAAAGATGTGTTTGGGTTTGGTTTGGGTTTGGGTTTTTAATTACAAATGTATTGAAGCTTAGCTAAAGCTTTTTCTTTATCTGTTGAGATGACCGTGTTTTTTCTCATTAATCTGTTAAAGGGGTATATCTCTCTAACAGATTTTCCCAGATGTTGAACAACTCATATATTTGTTCAATAAAATCTTCTTGCCATGACATATTTTTCAATAGATTTCAGGATTTGATTTGCTAACATTTATTTTGGATTTGTGTGATTATATTCCTAAGTGACATTGACCTAAAAATCTTCCTTCATTGTGTTGTCCCTGTTTGGTTTCGTTTTCAAGGTTTTGCTTGACCTCATTAAGAGTCTGGAACTGTTTTTCTCCCATTCTCTGGAACTGACTGTGGATGAAGATCCGCAAGACTGTGGATCATCTCTTCATGAAAGCTTGAAACACCTTCCCAGTTAAAGTTACCTGGGCCTCCCATCTTGATTTGGGGGTTTGAGCGGGGTGTTATAGTTGATAACTAATTCAATTACTCTAGGCTCATATTCAGATTGCTTAAGTGTCTTTGGATAATTTATGTTCTTCTTAAAAATTATTCATTTCCTGTGACTGTATATTGTCATAAGTTGTGCTATTCTTTTGTGATTTTTCAGAATCTCCGCTGTGCCCGTAGCTAAACCTCCTTCCCGTTTCCAGCATCATTTTCATGTGCCTTCTTTCTTTTTAGCCAGAGGTTTGTCTATTTTATTTTATATGTCTTATTATATTTTATTTTATATTTATATGTCTTTTCAGAGAACTGGTTCGGGTTTTATTGAGTCTTTAATAGTATTTTGTCTGCTACCCTATCAACTTCTATCCGTATTCTTCTTCAAGCACATTCTATTGTAGTTTTCTAACGTTTTAAACTGAGCTCTTCACTTTTTGGTTTTCAAACTTTCTTCTCTTCAGATGAGTGTGTTTAAGGCTAAAGTTTCCCTCTAATTACTACTTTCATTGTACAACACAAGTTGGATTTTTTTAAGATTTTATTCATTTATTTAAGAGAGGGTACGAGCAGGGGGAGGGGCAGAGGGAGAGGGAGAAGCAGGTTCCCCACTGAGCAGGGAGCCCAACACAGGGCTCCATTCCAGGACCCCAGGATCATGATCTGAGCTGATGTCAGACGCTTAACTGACTGAGCCACCCAGACACCCCCCTTTTTTAAAGATTTGTTTATTTGAGAGAGAGAGAGAGAGAGAGTGTGTGTGTGTATGGGGGAGGGGCAGAGGGAGAGGGAGAGGGGGAGAATCTCAAGCAGACTCCCCACTGAACACAGAGCCCAAAGCGGGGCTCGATCCCACAGCCCCGAGATCACCACCCGAACCGAAATCAAGAGTCAGACGCTCAACCGACTGAGCCACCCACCCTGTACAGCACACGTTTTGAAATGTAGTGTTTTTATAGCCATCCATTCGTAAATATTTTGTCATGTCCATTACATTTTCGTCAGTGATCTGTGTTTTTAAGTCCCTGAATGTACAGAAACTTTTGTTATTTTGTTATTAGTTATTTCTAATTTTATTGTGTTGAGTTCACAGAATGTGATCCTTCAGCGATCTTTGGGGGTTTTTTGAGAGTTGCCTAATAAATGGGACTGTTGTATTTACTGGTCCTATTTCTCAGTTTTCTCATATTGTTAAGATTTCCTGAATATGCTCCAATGATGGCCAAGAAAAGAGTCCCATTTTATAACACTCTCCAGGCAATAAGGAGACTATAAATACATACCAACCAGGGGTAGGCAATAGGAAGTGAAAGAAGCTCCCCAAATGATATATTTGTTCCAACTCCAGCACTACACCCAGAGCACAAATCCAGTCGAAGCCAACGTTCATGCGACCAGGCCACTGACCTGTACCCTGGGCTCCCAGGGTCAGACACCCCAGGCCCAGACCTGCAGAATTTCACCTGAGTCTTTGAGGGCTTTACACACAAGAAAATGAACCACCAGATGATGTTCAAATGCTGTCATTGGAGATCAACCAAAAACATGAGAAATTAAATCTTTTCTTTTTAAAGACTTTGTTCGTTTATTTGAGAGAGAGAGAGAGAGAGAGAGAGAGAGAG
>NW_027397981.1:0-15088 GCF_003265705.2 Callorhinus ursinus
GGGTGTTATACACAAACAATGAATCATGGAACACTACATCAAAAACTAATGATGTAATGTATGGTGATTAATATAACATAATAAAAAAAAAAAAGGGACAGTATCCTGCAGGAGCTCCGGAGGGGCTGCAGACTCCAAAAAGAGATATAACTAATGCAGTATGGGCCCATACACAACTGAAAACGTATTCCTCATTTCCAACCTTTCTCTATTTTATGTCTATTTAAAAATAAATGTCAGTGCAGTGTAGTGAAATATGATAGAAAAGAGTATTGGTGTCCAATAGGCTGGTGCTCATCTGCTTGTGTAATTAACTTTCTGTTTTTTCTTTAATGAGGATATTGTAACTGTCAATGTAAAAAATCCAGGCCTTTTGGAAAGATTCATGCGCAATGTATTTTATCCCTTTTTTCCCCAAAAACTAATGATGTACTATATGTTGGCTAACAGAACATAATAAAAAATAAAAAAGTAAAATAAAATATACTTGACATATCTTATCCATTTTAAAAATGCAGCTTGGGATTTCAAATTTTACATTTTTTGTATGTTGACTAAAACCGTCGATATTAACCTGTGTTATCATTTATGTCCAAGTGACACTATTTGTTGAAGGAAGGAGGCAGGAAAGGAACTAACATATATTCAGAGAGTACTGTAGACAATCATGGTCCAAATGCATTATGTTGCTTATTTTCTTCAAATGCTACAGGGGGCAGGCAGAATTCCCATTGTTAACTATCCATGTGAATAGCTCTCTCTGAAGTATTAAGTTCTTCCCTACCCTGTCAGTTAGGTATTCTGATCATTATGATTTCTCATTTCGTAGATGAGGCTAAGATCAGTGAATTACTTGCCCAAGAGCCAATAGTTAAGTAATAGAATCTGAATTAGCAAAGAGGTGTTTGTGTGTGTGTCAATATGTGTGTGAGTGAGTGAGTGTGTGTGTGTGTGTGTGTGTGTGTGTATGCGTGCGCGAATGTATCTGGCATCAAAATCCCTGAATTATCTCCTACCATTCTGTTTCCCTCTATTTCTTCAATTAGACAAAATTGTTATTAGCAGCTCTTAAATGCCTGACCCAGAGCTAAGTGCTGAGGGAAATATGTGGTAGCCCTTGACCTACTGGAACTTAAGAGTCCCAGTAAAGAGATCACGTTTACACAGCAGCTAGTTATGTGACAAAAGACAGCTTTTATTTTTAACCAGTTGGTCTCACACGTGGCTCTAAAAGGTAAAATTATTTCATCAAATATTGTATGATTTCACTTACATGTGGAATCTAAAAAGCAAAACAAACGAACAAGGGAAAGAAACAGAAATAGATTTGTAGATACAGAGAACAATCTAATGGTTGCCAGAGGGGACAAGGATGGGGGATGGGCTAAACAGGCAAAGGGGTTAAGAGATACAATCTTCCAACTGTGAAATAAATACATCATGGGGATGTAGTGTACAGAACAAGGAATATAGTCAATAATATTATAAAAACCTTGCATGGTGAGGATGGTAACCAGACTTATCATGGTGATCATTTTGTAATGTATATAAATATTGAATCACTATGTCTTACACCTGAAACATTATATTGCATGTCAATTAGGTCAATAAGAATTACCTTATCATTTAGAAATACTGTATCATGCTTGTAGAGCTGCAACAGAAAGCCAGGCAGAGCTTTTTCCTCTGTGGAGCTGAGTGAAGGGATAATCAAAGCTCTCGAACTTGATCAAAATAAAGGAACTGAGACAGGGAAAGAAAGATGGCAGGAGGAAGATGAAAGAGATGGGAAGAGGGTGAGGGCAATTTTAACAAAACGTGGTCTCTGTCCCTCAATTTGACTTCTGGAATACAGACTTGAGTGTAACTAGAAAGCTCTGCGGTTTGAAAAGCCGACACGATTGCATGAGTAAAGATGAGAGATGATGACAGGTTTAAACATGACAAGGATAATGGGCTTGGAGATTAGGGATAGATTTGAGATGCATTTGAGAACCACATATGGGTCTTGGTGGCTGATTACAAGGAATGGGTCTGGGCAGAATCCCTGGGTTTGGGCTCGAGGCCATTATGATTTGGTGAGCATACTGCTTTCCTATAAAAGAGATGTGATGGTTAACTTTATGTGTCAACTTGGCTGGGTCATGGCGCCAAGATATGTGATCAAACATTATTCTGAATGTTTCTGTGAGGGTTTCTTTTGAAAGAGATTAACATTTAAATTGGTGGACTTTGAGTACAGCCGACTGCCCTCCATAATTAATGGGTGAACCTTATCCAATCAGTTGAAGGCCTAAATAGAATGAAAGACTGACCTCCCCCAGCAAAAGGGAATTCTGCCAGCAGACAGTCTTCAGATTTGAACTGCAACATCACCTCTTTCCTGTGTCTACAGCCTGCCACCTTTCCCTGAAGATTTTGGACTTGTCAGCCTCCATAATTATGTGAGCCAATTTCTTAAAATAAAATCTTTCTCTCTCTCTCCTTCCCTCCCTTCCTCCCTCCCTTTGTGTGTGTGTGTGTGTGTGTGTGTGTGTGTGTGTGTGTACATCTTATCGGTTCTGTTTTTCTGGAGAACTTTGAATAATACAGGAGATAGAAATGCTAAATTTCTTATAGAGTTGCCCTGAGGGAAAAAAAAAGCTGTAACTGAGATGCACATATAACAGCCAAGAAATTTTCAAATATAAATTCTTATAAATAAAGACAAGGGAACGTTATAGACCGAAAACACCCAAAACATATACTGCATACTCTAAAGACCCCAACATACCAGTCAAACGGATAGTTTAAAGTCATTTTACAGATAGAGAAATTGAGCCAGAGGTTATGGGATGTGCTCCAGGCCTTGGTGCCGGCAAATGACGGAACTGGGATTCGTACTCAGGTATGCTCAGCTTTAAAATCTGTGGTCTTGACACTGTACTTCAGTAGCTTCTCTTTCGAAGTTTTACTGTTTACAACTTTTAAATAAAGAATAGTGTTGGTGATGCCTATGCCATGCATACGGGGTTCCAGGCACTATTCTAAAAGCTGTATACATTGTAACACATTGAATCCATACAACAATCCTATTTTATAGATGAAACAGACACAGAAATTATGCTTAACTGATTGAGCCACCCAGGTGCCCCTGGGACAGAGAAATTATGTGAGATAAATCCTCTGTTAACTTGTGGGGCTATTTTATGAAGGAGGAATGGAGAAAAGGAACTCATATTTCTTCAGACTACTAGAAGCTTCACACTTTCCACTAAGCTTTTTTATTTTAATAAGAAAAATGGTATCAAGATGTGTGGTTGGAAAGAATGGAAAATCAATAATCTGACATTAATTATCAAATCTATTTAGCTTTTGAGAACAACTTATAATACATCTGTTCATGAATCATATTGATTGTTATAGTTTACTTAAAATATACTTTTCCTTACTGTACAAATAATGCACATCCAACCACTGTTAAGATTTTGCCTTATATACTCATGACACCCCCATCCAAACACTCACACACCCAGCCCTACATACTTACACAGACGTGTTCATGAAAAAATACTGTTAAAACTAACGGTCACTCTTTGTCCTCATTTACTGAACAGGGCTGATCTATGTCTTGTCTTCAAACACTCTTTTCTCCTGCCTTCCTGGACATCACACACTCTGGTTTTCCTTTGGCTTCCCTTACTGCTCCTGCCTCTTTACCTCATCCTCATCAGCCTGACCTCTGAATGTTAGGATTGTCCAAAAGCTCAGTCTTGGGTTCCCTTCTTTTCCACTCATTCTTCAATGAATGCATCCAGGCTAATGTCCAGAAATACCATTTAGGTGTTAATATTATATACATCTGCAGCTCACACCTTGTCCTTGAAGTCCAACTGCATACTTGTATATTCAATTGCCTACTCAATACATCCACCCAGAAATCTAATAATCATGCCAAAATTTGAACGTTAACATGCTCTAAACAAGCTCCCTTCCAAACCTGCTCCTCCTTGAGAAGTGGTAACTCCACTGTTCTGTTGCTCAGGTCAAACTCTTGGGCTCACCTTTGGACCTCAACCTTTTTCTTCTAGGGTGTATCCAACCTCTCCTATTTGTATTCAAGCCAGAAGCCAGAGCGATCTTTTTAAAAAATGCAAGCTCACTAATTTAGTGCCTTGGCCCAGCTTAGGATCTTTTAAGGGCTCCTCATCTCATCCAGAGTAAAAGGAAGATTCCTTTCCAAGTGCTCTGGGGCTCTGGAGGATCTGCACACACTCCTTTCTCCTCGTTCATTCAGCTCTAGCCACAGGGGCCTTCATGTTGTTTACGGAACGTTATCGGAAAACTCTCACCCAAGGCATTTGTGCACGTTGTCCCGTCTGCCTGCAATGCTTTCTCCCAGACAGGGCTCCCTCTCTCACAATCATATGACCATTAGGTCTTTGATCAAATGCCATGTAAGCATTTTCTGATGAACCATTTAAAATTCAGTTACATTCCTTCTACCACATATGATATGCCCCATTTTTCTTCCCTGATTTATTTTGTCCTGTAGCTCTTACCAAAATTTGACAGACTTTTATTTTACACGTTTGTTTATTAATGGAGTTTCTTTTTCTATAGATTGCAAGCTCATTATTTCAGTCTGCGTTCCATCCCCCCGCCCCCAATTCTGCACATCGTCTTTCCCTATGAGTTGCCTGGCACATAATGGGAGCACAATAAGCATTTCTTGAATGTTCAATGATTGCTGACTAAGTACTTAACACAATTGAGATTGTACTATAAATATAGATTTTTTATCTTGCTTTTTCTTGCCATATTAGTATGAGGAAATTAGATATTTCCTCATATCAATGAATAAATTTTGGGAAAACTTAATTTTCTTTTATAAAAATTGTCAATTTAATAACTTTCATCAAAATGTATATATCAAATGGGTCCAATACTAGTCCCATGTGCCAGATTGAGAGTGTTTTTTCCCTAGAAGCAAGTGACAAAAAGAAACTTAAATAAACATGCAACAAATTTGACTCAGATTTTGTAAGTCTGGAAACAAAGCAGAAGGGGAGAGTTGGATAATTTTAATTTATCGAGTTAAAATAGCTTGAAATTTCTTTTTTTTAATCTTTTAAAATTATTATGATGTTCAATTAGCCAGCATATCCATTCTAGAGGTATTGTATTTTTATTTTTTGAGTGTCAAAATACCATTTCCCTGTTGACACAGGGTAGGAAAACATTACTGATAATATCCCCCTTTTATCCCATCATATGAAAGACATAATGTATCTTAATTTCTTCTTTTCTCATACATTTATTTGGTGGTTTCCAACTTTTGACTATGACAAATAAAACTGATGAAAATCCTTATACTTATTTTTTAACACATCTCTGATTACCTCATGATAAATAAATAAATGCAAATCAAAATGAAAGAACATTTTTGAGACATCTGAGACAATGTGGTTACATTTTGACAAATTGCTTTCCAAAAACATTACTCTAATTTTCACTCCCCAACAGAGAATTAGAGTGCTCCTTTCCCCTCACACCCTGCCAACAATAGGAATTATCTTAGAAAAGCAATTATCACCAAATTTACAAGTTATACTGTATCTATTAAAGTAATTTACACTCTTTAATTGTGAGTGAAGTTTAATGCTTTTCAAAGGTTTATTAGTCATTTGAAATTTTCTTTTGTGACTTGCCAGCTTTTCCTTTACTTCTTAGTGTTTGTCATTTTTTATTATTCAAATATGAAAGCTCCTTTAATAGCAAGTATATTAGTGCTCTGCTCCTCACACTGGTGTAACCATCTCTTTTCTGATCAATATCACTTACACTTTGTTTTTTCTTAAGTTGTATAGATCAGATCTATCCATCTGCTCATTTATGATTGGTTGATTTTTCAGTTTTTTTCCTAATTGTTATTGTCTAATTTTTTAAACATTTAATTCCATAATTCGTTTTAATTTTATTTTGTCATTGGACAAGGGCATTGTATAAAATCATCACTGTCTCTACGTTGTCTTAAATAACCACTTGGGACTCTGCTCTGTGGAGGGAATGTGCTTCCCCATGCCAGGGGCAGGGCCATTACGGGCTGACAGCACAGGTATTTCAGAGAATAAAACATCAAAAACAAAGTTCATCTGCCTGGAATATCTGAACTGTTTGTTTTAGCTTGGGACTGGGAACAGCTTCAGTTGTTTCTTCTACAGGCCCCTTTGTTATGTGTTTATTAAAGGAAGATCACAGAAAATCAGGCTGGTGATAATAAAGATCAGTCTTTGAAAGCAGCTTTCTGAACTAGAGGTTGTGTAATAGACTTTTATGATCTGCTAAATGGTGTTGTGTCATGTGACTTCTTTTTGACTCACTTCCATTGCTCTTTGCTACCTTTCTCTTTTCAACATTGGTTGTGTGCTTGATCAGGGGAGTCAGAGAATCTCTGGCAGATCTGGGGCTGTAAAGTGTGAGTGCAGGTGGGAAGGGGGCCAAGGAGGTGGGAAGGACAGAAGATTGCAGGTGATCATCACCTCTTTTGACTCAGACAGAAGACATGTATGTGGGCATGAAAACACCCAGCATGAAACATAAAAGGAAGGAATGGAAGACGAGGTCCCTAAGGCATATTTATTAACAAAAGATGGTCCCTAAATTTCTCTGCAGAATAAAGAGCTGAAGAATATGAGAATATTGGCCTTGAAGAAAGAAAAGTTGGATGAAGACTTTCCAGAGGAATGTTACCTGCTTTGTGCTGTTCAGCAGAAGCTATAAAATTATGATATGCTTAGAGTTAGATGTTTTTGAAACCAGTGAAGGAATTTTGACCAAAAGCTTGAAGGAAGCTTAAAGGTTGGTTAAAGAAATCAAGAAAAGTTTAAAGAATAATAATAGCTAAAATCACATAAGGTTTACTATGTAGTGGGCACTGTTCCAGGTCCTTGACATAAATTAACTAATTTATTGACAAAATCCCCCCTATGAGTGGGTATTATTACTCTTTCCATTTTGCAGACAAGGAACATGAGGCAGAGTCAGGTTAAATTATTTTCCAGGGTATTCAGCTGGTAAATGGTAGAACCAGAAACTGAAGGCAAGCTGTTTGGTTTTGGAACTGCTCATTTACTTTAATTTAAAATAACATGTTTGTGCAAAGATAAAGAGAAAAGTTATTCAAGGTTTACCAAACAACATAACTTTTTTAATTGACTTAAACCATCTTTGAATTTTATTTTGAAAATTCCTATTGTCTCAATGTGGAGCCATATGAACAATAATTCTATGTTCTTGAAAAGATTATATTTATAACATATGTGACCAAAAGAGCAGCATGATAATTTTTTTAAAAGATTTTATTTACTTATTTTGAGAGAGATAGAGAAAGTGTGCGCACACGAATCGGGGGAAGGACAGAAGGCGGAGAGAGAATCTCAAGCAGACTCCAAGCTGAGCACGGAGCCCAACATGGGACTCAATCCCATGATTATGAGATCATGACCTGAGTCGAAATCAATAGTCAGAGGCTTAGCCGACTGAGCCACCCAGGTGCCCCTATAATTTTTAAGTTTGATTGTCATCTTCTTCCTTAGTGATCTCATACCATCAAAGACCACCAATAATAAGCTCATGATACCCATATCTACAGCTCAGATCTCTCTCCTGAACCCCAGACACATATATTTTACTTGACGTCCGCATCTGGATATTTAATAGACATTGCAGGCTCAATATATCAAAACTAAACTTTCCGTCTTTCCCTGTAAAACTGTTTCATGCTCAGATTTCTCCAGTTTGTCTGGTGGGACAGCAGTCTTCCAACAGTGCAGTTCCCAAACCTTGGTGTCATCCCTGGCTCTTTTTTTCCCCTCATAACCCATGTCCTACCTATCAGAAAATCCTCCTTTTCTATCTGTGTGGTAGGCAGCCTCAGAGGTGGCCCTCAACAATCCCCACCTCCTGGTGTTCACGACATGGTATAATCTCTTCCATTTGAGTGTGGACTGGAATTACTGACATGTTACTAATGAATACGCAGAAGTGACAGGATGTTCCTTCTGAGGTTAGGCTACAAAAAGATAATTGTTTCCATCTTGGGTGTTTTCTCATGTTCTCTTTTGGGTCATAGACTCTGGTGGAAGCCAGCTGCCATGTTGTGAAGCAGTTAGGGTAGAGTTCATGCAACCTCAATGTACAGAGAAGCAACACCTGAAAATGATCTTAACTATTTTATGAATGTACCATTTTATACATCTGATGGTGTTCCTTTTACTGCAGCTGATCCAGATTACTGAGAGAAGTATCAACAGTTCCTTGAAAGGGAGGACTTCTTTCCAGATTATGAAGAAAATGGTACAGATTTATCAGAGGCTGGTGATCCATACTGGGATGATAGTGATGATGAAATGCACCCAGAGATAGGAGAAGCTTATAAAATTTTGGTTTGGAATCAGAGCATAAGTGAAAGTAATAAAGCCAAATTTCAGCATATTAGTTTTATAATAAAGCAGTTTGGGTTATGATGATTTAGCAGAACACAGGAAAGCAAGAAAATGTGTCACATTTATACCAAATTAAGGCTGTTGGGTTATGTATATACTAATATATGCAACTTTAATTTTGTGTAACACTATCTGCCAAAATAAACTTTATTCCTATAATTTAAACTTAAAATGTATATATACATAATACATAAAAATTTATAACTTAAACTTAAAAATATATATTTATATCTAATATATATATTATGTACAGTTAATGCCTCTCTTTTGGTTGCAATAAAATTGGTTTTGAAATATGAAATACTGAAAGTTAAAAATGACAGGAGCATCATGAGAATGAGCTTGGAAGGGAATCTTTGGAGGCCTACTAACAGCCATGTGTATGAGCTCGGAAGTTGGTCTGGAGATGTTCACAGCTCTTGCCCAAACTTTGATGGTGGCAACTTTGTGATAGGCCTGCGCCAGAACCATCAAGCAAAGCTGCTCCAAGATTCCTGATCCTCAGAAACTGTGAGCTAATCAAATAGTAGTTGTTTCCAGCCCCTAAGTTTTTAGGTAATTCAACAGAGTAGTGGATATAAATACCACCTTCAAAACATATCCAGAATCAGATCACTTCCTATCATTTCCATAAATATCACCCAGCTTCACTATCTCCTGCCTAAATTATTCCAACAGGCTTTATAAAAGGTCATACCACTTCTTGTCACTTTATTGTTTGCGTTGTGAGGGCTCAACATCTCTCTTCAGAACCCTGCAATGACTCACCATTTCAATCAGAGTAAAAGGACCATGAAACTTTCTACGATATGGTGCCCAATTATACCTCTGCTTCACCTCTAACCCCTCTTCCTCCTGGCTTACTCTGCTCCAAACACTCTGACCTCTTTACTCTCCTGAGCACACATCAGACATGTTCTGATCTTTGGGTCTTTGCACTAGCAGGTTCTTCTCTTTGAAACATTCTTCATAAACTATTACCTCTCGTCTTCCTCAACATTTTGATCATTTCTTACGTATCTGTGAGGCCCACTCTATTTAAAATTGAAGCCATTGTCAATCTCCATACCTGCTCTCTCTTTTCTAATTTTTTTAAGCTCTAATAACTTATTATCAGATACTACATAATGTATTTATTATGATTATTATTTATGATAATAATTCTACCCTATTCTCATATTAGAATGTAAGTTCTATTAGGACAGGGATTTGTGTTGTTCACTGATGTATCTCAAGGGTGTAGAACAGTGTCTAGCACATTGCAGATCCTTAATAAATATTTGTTGATCAATGTTCCTGGCATATTAGAAGATAATTTATATGCCTTTATTTTGATTGGAATGTAAGGTACTAGTATCAAATGCTACCTTGGTCCCACTTCCATTATCATGATTAACTAGGATCTCTGAGTGATCTTCTGACTCAACATCAGCAAAGACTCAGATGGCTTCTCTCTCTGAATCATAAGTGGTTCTAAAAAATAGAAGAAACTCCAGAAACCAGTCCTCAAAGAAACAAACCACGAAATATAAAAACATGATGTAGGCCTGGAATGGCTATCAGCCTGGGTGGGGACAGCTTGGAATATAGTCCACAGATGTGGTGAGTCAGATCCTGGACAGTGTGGGGAGAAAAATGAAGGAAGCCTGTAGCAGGGAGCTGGCCAGCTACTTCACACTGTGAGCTGGTAGAATTGCCCAGAGATAGGAGTCTTATAGTTGCATGGCAAAGATACTGAAACTTGGAATAGCATTGAGACAGGAACCGAATCTGTGGCTTCCCTCCCTGACTCCAAACCTTCTAGAATATCAGAAATGGTCTGGAGCTGGGCTTCTTTCTGGCTACTAATAGAAATAGGATGAGATTCTCTTTGAAGGAAAGCTTCCTCCAATTTAGTTCACTGGACTCCCAGAAGTAAAGCAGTAAACTCACAACAAAGATAACCATCCATCAAACGCCTTTATACCCTGAAGATTTGCAGATGTTGAAATGTTAGGTAGGGAATACTAAGTGGTTCTGTATTAAATACTCAAGGAAATAAAGAATACAATTAAAAAGATAAATATACAACAAGAAAACTTCAGGAATGCAAAGACATATTTTTTAAAAAGTAAAATAGTAAGAAGTGAAAAATAGTTGCTGACAGCAAAAATTTAACACACAAGTAAAATGTTATGATAGACACTGTTGAAAGGGAATTACTGAATGGGAAGACATACCTGAAGAATATATTTGTAATGCTGCAATGAGAGGATGGAAATCATTAAAGAAGGATCAGAAGACATGGAGGATAAAATGAGAAGGTATAACCTATATCTACTTTGAGGTCCAAAGGATAATAATTGAGAGAAAGGAGAGGAAACAGATTTTAAAAGGTAATGACTATAATATTTCAAGAAAATCATGTACCCACAGATCTGAGGAGTATATTGCATTTCAGGGAGAACAAATAAAAAGATATCCATGCCTAGACATATAGTGGTGAAAATGCAGAATGCCAAAGCTGAAAGTTTTAAAAATAGCCAGAGAGAAATAAAAAATCACGAGCAAAAATAATAACAAAAGACAATTTGGATGAAAGGATCTTCTCAACAGCAACCCTAGAAGCCTGAAGATGGTAGAATCATATCCTAAAAATATTGGCTGGAAATAGATGTCAGGCTACAGTTTGAGTCTAGCAAAACAATCTTTCAAGGATAAGGATTAAGACATCTTATGGAACAAAAACTTAGGTAGGAAAAACTCTGATAGAATATATCATCTATAGGCCTGCTCTAAAAAACATACTTTATAAAGTAGAAAAATGATCCCAGAAAGATGGTTTGTTATACATAGAGAAATGGTAAACAAATAACACAATATGGCAAACATAAGATCTGAGTCCAAACAAAAAAGGTCTCCATGAAATAATGAATAGTGGAAGTTAAAGAAAGAGAACTGAAATATTGGACAGTAACAGCATGTAAGCTAAAGAGTGATGAAGATTTTGTTTTCCTTGAGAGAGAGGTCAAAATGGTTTGATTTAGATTTATTCACTTATTTATTCACAAATATAATGCTGCTATTTCATGGATAACCACTAAAGGAACAAAAATTAAATGCATGGATTCAAAACAACAGGGAGAAAGAATGGGAAAAAATGCAGTCAAACAACTTTAAAAAGTTTCAAATAGTGAAAATAAAATAAAAGATCAAGCAGGAAAAAAAAAAGGTAAATGGAAGGAACAAATTTAAATGTATCAATAATCACAATAAGCATAAATGGACTTGCCATTTGAAAGTATAAAAACCGTCATATCAGATCTAAAACTTGGTAAGATGCTGCATGTAGGAGATAGAACTGAAACATAAGCACAGAAAAATCGAAAGTAAAAAATAGAAAAAGATTAAATATATATATACACACATAAAAAATTGCTGGTGTCTTTACATTTGTCTTAGTCAAAGGCTAAGAAAAGGGATTCGCTGCCTGATGATAAAAGTTTCAACTTAACACAAAGATATAGAAACTGTAAATGTGTTTAATGAAGTTGCCTCAAAATATAAAAAGAGAAATATTTTATAAAAGGGAGAAATTTTCAATAACATGATCATAGAGGGATATTTCAATACAATCTTATCAGCTGTTGATAAATAAAGCAGAGAAAAAAATCAGCAAGTACATGGAAGTTTTGAGCAGCACAGATGTCGAGTTTCATCTAATGCACATTCATCTAATGCACATCTAATGCACATCTAATGCACGACATAGATGTCGAGTTGCATCTAATGCACATCTAATGCACACATTACTTTTGTATACTTGATTTTTTTAGATTTTCTTGACAAATAGAAAATACACATCTTCCTAATTAAAAAAATGTTTTTATACTAGTCCACAAGTCAAGGTTTAACAAAATTGAAAAGACAGTGCTGTATACACTATACTCTCTGACTTCAGATCAATTAAAAGTTATTATAAATCAATCAAGAAATCTTCATATATTCAGATATAAAACATGCATTTTAAAATAAGTCATTGGTCAAAGAAGAAATCATAATGGAAATTTTAAAAACACTTCAAACTAAAGAAAGTGAAAATATTATACATAAACGTTTGTGGGATCAGCAAAAGTGGAGCTTCAGTGGAAATTTATTGTTTTAGATGATTATATTAGGAAAGGAGAAATGCTGAAAATCAATGAGATAAATGTCCAACGCTAAGTTCTTAAACGAAATAAAAGTAAACCTAAGGAAAGGAAGTGGATAATGGGTAGACAAATGATAATAAAAAAAAAAAATAGACCAGATCAACAACATCAGAAGTTGGATTCTAAATGGCTAAAAAAATATATAAACCTTAGGTGAGATAGATATGATGAGAGACAGAGAGAGAGAGAGAATAGATAGAGACAGAGATGGAGAGAGACAGAGATAGAGAGAGAGAAAGAGACAGAGACATACAGAGATAAACAGAGACAGACAGAGAGAAAGACAAAGATGTCCACTGTCATGAAGTGGACAAATTCTTAAAGAATAACTTTCCAAACATGGCTTAAGAAGCAACAGGTCCTAATAGCCTAGTAACTATTGAAAAATTTCTCCTGCATATGAAACAGCCATCAGAGATGCTTTTATGAGTAAGTTCTTCCACATTTTCAAAGATCCAATCATCAGAATCTCACACTTCACCATTCTCAGTTCATTGTAAAAGACTGATTTAATCTTGATATCAAAATCAAAGAGATGAGATTTAAAAATATTACAAATCTTTTAATTGTTAAACTATGTAAGTGTCCTATGCAGAATATTTGTAATACAAATCTAAAAGTTTATAAAAAGATAATAAATTGTGACCAAATCGAGTTTGTTCTAAGAATCAAAGTATGAATTAATTTTTCAAATGCTACCATTTTCAATCACCCATTGATTAAAATACTAAAAATCATATGATTATATCAACTGATGTAGAAAAAGCATGCAATTCAATTCAACACTCAATCATGATAAAAAATAAGCTTGTAATATAAACCAATTTTCTTAACCTGTTGGTGTTCACAAACATTACTCTAAATGGGAAATTGTAAGCAGTAATTCTTTTTGAAATCCAGGACAAGACAAAGATAGCTGTCACTGCTTTATTGTTTTTAACATTGTTTTATAGTCTAGTCAGTGTAATTAAAAAATAAATTAATTAAAGCATAATTATTTGAAACAAGAAAATACTATCATTCTTTGAAAATGATTTGGTTGTATATATAAAACAACCAAGACCATATAGGCAAGTAATGAGAAATGATGGAAGAATTTAGAAGGATAGTTAACTACACAAAAGCCAATTGCATGTCTGTACAGAAGTAACAAACATTTAGAAAAAAAACATTTAAAGAAAAAGACACCATTTATGATGGCAACACAAACTATAAAATGTCCTAGGAATAAATCTCACAGATATTTTGCAAGGACCTCTATAGAGAACAGTACAGATATAATAGAGGCATATTAAAAATTACTTAACAAATGGAGAGGTAGAACAAAATAGGATGAGAGGGAATGAGAATAGATGAGAGGATGTTTTTGAGTTAGAAAATTAAGTAATTGCATAAATGTTGAGTCTCTTGAAGATGATCTATAGATTCAGTACAATCCCAGTGAAAGTTCCAATAGGGAGGGCGGAGCAAGATGGCGGAGGAGTAGGAGACCTAGATTTTGTCTGGTCCCAGGAATTCAGCTGAATAGGGATCAAACCATTCTGAACACCGACAAACGCAACAGGGGATTAAAGAAAAGAATAGCAACAACTCTCTGAACAGAAAAGCGACCACTTTCTGGAAGGTAAGACGTGCAGAGAAATGAATCCGAGGCGATGTTCGAGAGGACAGATGGCGGGGGAGGGGGCCTCCGTGGGCCACTTCTGGCAAGTGCTAGAGCTGCGGAGCACAAAATCGGAACTTTTAGAAGTCGGTTACACTGAGGGACATCATTCCAGTGGCTAAGCGGGGGATGGAACCTTCGGGGGACAGTGTGGTCTCAGGACCCTTGGGGTCACAGAAAGACCGGGGGTGCCTGAGTGTGGCAGAGCTCCCAGGTATCACAGAAGGGAAGCTGGCTGCAGAGATGGAGCCGAGGCGTGGGTTCTCAGCTCGGGGTTGCCACAGACCGTGATCCGTGGCACAGTCGGGCCACTGCTCCTCCAGCAGGGACCCAACAAGTGGCAGTTGCGGGGAGACTCCTCTTCCTCCCCTGGGAGGAGCGGCGCGGGAGTGCACAGCAGGGATCTGCTGGGTTTGGAGACTCCACACAGGGTCGGGTGCCAGAGACAGAAATGTTCGGTCACAGGCTGGGTGAGCACGGAGTGTGGCCGGAGAGCGGTGAGGCGGGAGTGATTGACTGCTTTTCTCTGGGGGCGCACTGAGGAGCGGGGCCCCGAGTTCTCGGCTCCGCCGGGCAGAGAATGGGAGGCTGCCATTTTCACTCTCGTCCTCCAAAGCTGTACGGAAAGCTTGCAGGGAACAAAAACTCCTCAGAGCAAACCCGAGCAGACTACTTAGCCTGGACGGACAAAAGCGGGGCAATTCCGCCTCCGGCAAAGACATTTGGGAACCACGGCAACAGGCCCCTCC
>NW_027397982.1:0-3605 GCF_003265705.2 Callorhinus ursinus
TGAGGGTTGATGGAGGGATGCGGTGGGGGATGGGCTAGATGGGTGATGGGTATTAGGAGGGCACGTGTGATGAGCCCTGGGTGTTGTATGTAAGTGATGAATCACTGAATTTTACTCCTCGAACCAATATTGCATTGTATGTTAACTAACTAGAATTTATATTAAAAAATTGAAAAGAGAAAAGAAAAGGAAGACAGTCCCCTGTGGTTCTCAAGTGGGGGTGATTTGGCCCCCATGGAGCATTTGGTTATATCTGGAAGCATTTTTAGTTGTTGCAACTTGGCTGACAATGCTACTGGTCCCAGTGTTTAGAGGCTTGAGATACTGCTAAACATCCTGCAATGCACAGGACAACTCCCACAGCAAGGAATGATCAGCCCCAAATATCAATAATGCCAAGGTTGAGAAATTCTGCCCTACATCAAAGTCTCTTTCTTCCTGGGGGCACTGAGCTTTATGACTTAGCCATAATGGAAGAGAAACTAGGTTAATAGTATGGAAACAAAAAACTGGAGCATCATAAAAAATTAGCTCCTTTTTTTTGGTAAGAATAGCTGAAAATTACTTAGGACTTGCTACTTGCATTCCCTGTGCTGAAGCTTTACCATATTATTCCATTTAAGCCTTTTGTCACCCTGATGAGGCATGCATTGTTATAGGTCCACGGAGAAATAGAGGTGTGTGAAGGTTGAGCATTTTTCTCAAGATTATTATCTATTGAAGGTAGCACCACCATTTGAACTCAGTCAGGGAAATTTCAGGGTCCACACTATTAAGCACTCTATTCTGTTGTCCTTGATCACACTTGTCTAGGGTCACTGTTGTCATTGGGAGGACAATATGCTACAGAGAAGCTTTCTCAGGGTCCTCTTCATGTCCCTGTTCCTCAGGCTGTAGATGAAAGGGTTCATCATGGGAGTGACCACAGTGTACAGGACTGAGGCCAACACCCCTCTCTGAGAGGCATGTGTCCAGGTGGAACTGAGGTAGACCCCCAGGCAGGTTCCATAAAACAAAGAGACCACAGAGAGGTGAGACCCGCAGGTGGAGAATGCTTTATACTTTCCTCCCACTGTTGAGATCTTCAGTACAGAAGAGACAATTCGGGAATAAGAGAAAAGGATCCCAGCGAGAGGAAAAAAGCCCATAACACCTGTCACAATATATAATACAACATTATTGATGAAGGTGTCAGAGCAGGCAAAGTGCAGGACCTCAGGGAGTTCACAGAAATAGTGTGGGACTTCAATGACTGCACAGAAGGAGAGCCGCAACATAGATAAACTCTCAGGAAGGGCCCCCAGAACACTGATGAGCCAGGTCAGGATGAGTAACTGGGCACAGAGCTGGGGGTTCATGATGACTGTGTAGTGCAGGGGATGACACACAGCCACAAAGCGGTCATAGGCCATTGCAGTCAGGAGTAAATTGTCCAAAAGTCCAAACACTGTGAAAAAATACATCTGCGTGATGCAGCCTGCATAGGTAATGACTTTGCTCTGAGTCTGGATGTTCAGCAGCATCTTTGGGATGGTGGTGGAGGTGAAACAGA
Organism: Callorhinus ursinus; assembly: GCF_003265705.2. Taxonomy (NCBI): domain Eukaryota; kingdom Metazoa; phylum Chordata; class Mammalia; order Carnivora; family Otariidae; genus Callorhinus; species Callorhinus ursinus. The sequence continues at coordinate 1,553 of NW_027397982.1, forward strand.
TGTCAGAGAAGGACAGGTTGGAGAGGAAGAAGTACATGGGGGTGTGGAGGTGAGAGTCTGAGCTGATGGCCAGGATGATGAGCAGGTTCCCAAAGACAGTGACCAGGTACAAAGACAGGAACAGCCCAAAGAGAACAGACAGAATCTCTGGCTTCTCAGAAAGTCCCAGAAGGAGAAACACTGGAAGCCCTGAGTGGTTTCTTGGTTCCATGTAAAGGAGTGTCTGCCAAGAACACAAGAAGCAAGACTAAATCAATGATCAACAGGCATCTCAGAAACATAATCACCTTTACCTTGAACCTGATATCGAGGAGACAATTATTTGATTAATGGTCTCTTCTCTCTTGCTTGTCAATTTGGGGTTTCCAAATGTTGTCAAATTCCCCTGTGTTGCCACCACCAGCTGGAAAACCTACATGCAAAAACAATTTTGCCCTCAAAACTGACCTCATGGTTCAATTGTATTGACACCTGATCACCCAGCATTAGCCTTCTCATATATCTTTGATTTCATTCATATTTTACTTCTAAATATAATAAAAGAACATTTTCTTTATAATAAAAGTGTAATTTTTATTATCATTTTAATAATACAACATTAAAAGGGTTTGGGTCTATATATAATTTCCATAAGCTATGATAACATCATGATATTTGCTAGTCACTTGACCATTCAAAATACATAATGGACTGGGGTGCCTGGGTGGCTCAGTCAAGTAAGCACCCAACTCTTGATTTCAGCTTGGGTCATGATCTCAGGATCGTGAGATCGAGCCCCGTGTTGGGGCTCAGCACGGAGCCTGCTTAAGATTCTCACTCTCCTTCAGCCCCTCCAACTCCCCTCCCCCACTGCTCTCTCTCTCTCTCTCAAAAGAAAATAAAATAAAATGTATAATGGACAAATCATCAAAGAAGAAATTGAGCCATCAACCAACTTTACCTCCCAGAAAGGCATGATGCCAAATCACTGACTTCGAAATCTCACAAAAGGTATTTGCAATAAATAAAAATTATTTGGAAGCATGTGAAAATAAATGTCCCAGTGAGTTTTCTGAAATCATTTCAATCATGATACAAAAACCAACAGCCCTCAATGATAGGAGCAACATAACAAAAATCACAGATTAATCTCTTTAGTATATTAGGCAAAAGCTCAAAGACAATAGCAATAAAATACATCCAGCAATTGATCAAGCAAACCCAAATGCCATGACCAGGTAGCATTCAACCCTTGAAAGCAACCAGGATTTCATATTGGTAATTTATCTATTGTAGTAGAGCAAATGAGTAGGAAAACATCATCCAAATATAAGAGGGTCTTTTTAAATGCTAGAGATACTGCATGAGAACAGTTCTGAGGACACTGTAAACAGGATATTTCTTAACTATGATAAAATGGCTCCCTTGATCATCAACTAACATCAACCCTGATATGAAAATATTTGAGGAATCCCCACAAAGATCACAGAGAAGACAAGTATGCCTGCCACTGCCACTATGCAGCACTGCTCTGAAATTTCAAACCAATACAACCAGAGAAAAAGCAATGATATTTGAATTTAAAGAAAAAAAGAAAACAAAAAAATCAGTAGAAAAGAAAAAAGAAAAAAGAAAAAACAATGATAGGTTTATGTCTTAAGTAAATTGATCACATTTTTCAGATGATATAATCGGTTACATAAAATCAGTTGGAAAGCTGTTACAGCTAAGAAGTCACTCTGACCAGGCTAGATTTAAAAACAAACGTATCCTTTTCTTCTCTAGTTCCAGCAATAAGCCCATACACAACGGGAAAAATAGCCTGCGTCTGCCTTCGGCTCAGGTCATGATCCGGGGGTCCTGGGATCGAGTCCCGCATCGGGCTCCCTGCTCGGCGGGGAGCCTGCTTCTCCCTCTCCCACTCCCGCTGCTTGTGTTCCTGCTGTCTCTGTCTCTGTCTCTGTCAAATAAATAAATAAAATCTTTAAAAAAAAAGTATGCAAATGTAACATGCACAGACCAGGGCCTGGCTTATTGGAGGTGCTTGGAAAATGATACAAATAGTAATCAATAT
>NW_027397982.1:3705-15087 GCF_003265705.2 Callorhinus ursinus
TTTATTTATTTATTTATTTATTTATTTATTTATTTATTTGAGAGAGAGAGAAACAGCATGAGAGGGGAGAGGGTCAGAGGAAGAAGCAGGCTCCCCGCTGAGCCGGGAGCCCGATATGGGACTCGATCGCAGGACTCCGGGATCACGACCTGAGCCGAAAGCAGTCGCTTAACCAACTGAGCCACCCAGGTGCCCCATCATTTCATCTCTTTAGAAACAGGTGGAATGAGAGGGTTGCCATCATTCATGCACATGGCAGAGACAACTGAGTGGGTGTGAATGCTTGTTGGGTGTGTGAGTCCGTGAGGAGTGTGGTCCCTCTGTTGCGCAAGTGCCAGTAGGGTGAACAGGGGGGAGACTGGGTGCTGGGTGAGATGTTAGGGGAAACCCCAGGCCACCCGGGGGTGGGGCAGGAACTAGGAGAAGGACAATTCCCGTGAGGATGGGGAGGACTGTGGAAATGTTGGAACAAGCACAAGATGAAGTACATGCTAATAGAGAAGAGGCTGCAGTCAACCCTGAGGCGTCCTGCTTGGTTAGCCAGTTGGGCACTTCAACGTTATTGAATCATTTCGAATGTATAGACTTTCCCAGTCTCCTTACCCAGGGCTGTGCAACTAGGGAAACTGCTTCTCCTCCCTCTTATTTCATTTCCCAAGAATGTGCTGTGCTGTTCTTCCTACTTGACCTCAGATGGAGTCATCTACAGAATGTGTTTTGTTAATCCAGTCTTCCCAGGTAGGTGAAGGGTGGAGGCAACAGCTGTGCCCTCCACATCAGGGAGTTGGCATCAGGCGTGGATCCCTGGACCAGGGTAGGGTGATGGTTCTGGGAGGCATGAGAGGGTTTCTTTCTTTCCTCAGATTTATGGACTGAGGGTGACGGGCAAAGTTTGTTGAACTCCATGCTGAATTCTCATAGTTTCCTCTTAAATAAAATTTTCTGTTGTTGTAATGTTAGGGCAGTATAAGTGCTAGGAATCTGGGGATTGTAATCAAAATGGAAAATTTTCAGTCAATTGTGTCTCTTGGGGGTGTCTTTGATGTCAGAAGAATGTGTCCCCTCCCACTGGGACCATTAAAAATCTTTTTAATTATGGAAAACCCAAACATATACAGAAGGAGAGAGATTTTTTTTTAAAGATTTTATTTATCTGTCAGACAGAGAGAGAACACAAGCAGGGGGGAGCAGCAGGCAGAGGGAGAAGCAGGCTCCCCGCCGAGCAAGGAGCCTGATGTGGGTCTTGATCCCAGGGTCCTGGGATCATGAACTGAGCTGAAAGCAGATGTCCAACTGACTGAGCCACCCAGGCATCTTGAGAGAGAAGATTCTAATCAACTCTCATCCATGTACTCATTACTGAGCTTCAACAATTATTAGCCCATGGCCCGTCTTATTTCATCAGTAACCAGGCCACTCTATTTCTAGTCACCACAAGAGGATTATTTTTAAGCAATTCCCAGATAAAATATAATTTATCCATAAATAATCAGGCAACTTTAGCATGTATCTCTTAAGGAAGATGATTAAAAAACCAAACAAATAGGTGTGCCTAGCTTGCTTAGTCGGAAGAGCATGCGACTCTTGATCTTGAGGTTGTGAGGTCGAGCCCCACACTGGGCGCAGACATTACTTAAAAATAAAATCTTGACAACAAAAAAATAACCCCTTACTATCCAGATCTACTTAGTTTTTGAATTTTGAGTGGCAAGAACAATTTGATTTCAGATTGCAAGTTGTCCATGTAGTTATTTTGATTATTATTCTTACAATCTTATTCAGTTGTCACAAAAAAAAAATGTGTGGAGACTAGCACAGAAGAAATTTGGTTACATTTAGAATAACTAACTGGAATTTAAATAAAAAATTAAAAAAATATACTCGTTAAATAGATTTAACAAAAGATTATTTTCCATGTCTCATGTTTCTAATTTTGTTTGTGAATTTTAAAATTCCCAAATACAAGTTATCTGGAGTTTCAGATTTTTAAACAACCACTCTAGATTTCTGTATTATAACAATCAAAATTTTCTATCTATTCTAGATTTACACAGGAAAAAGGGTCTGTGTTTGACTTATTCTTCCTTCAATTTTAAATTTTCATAAATTACTCATAATAAAATTAGCCATCTCATCCATTTTTAAGTGTACACTTCTGTGGTAGTCAGAACATTCACACTGTTGTGCAATCATCAGCAACATCCAACCACAGTACAGTTTTGTCTTGCAAAACTGAAACTCTGTCCCCATTAAAAAACAAGTCCCCATTCCCTCTGCCCACAGCCCCTGGCAATTGCTATTCTACTTTCTGTCTCTATGAATTTGACTGCTCTAGTTAATTCATATAATTGGGATAATACAGTATTTTTTGTTCAGGTTATCTGCCCATTTTTAATTGGGTTGTTTGTTTTTTGGTGTTGAGTTGTATAAATTCTTTATATATTTTGGACACTAACCCCTTATCAGATATATCACTTGCAAATATCTTCTCCCATTCAGCAGGTTGTCTTTTTGTAACAACAATGTATTGGGATAGATGGCAGCTACATTTGTGGTGAACACAACATAATGTATAAACTTGTCAAATCACCAAGTTGTACACCTGAAACTAATGTAACATTGTGTATCAATGTCAAAGTCCAATTATCAAAAAAAATACAGCATTTTTTGTGACTGTCTTATTTCACTTAGTACAATGTCTTTGAGGTTTATCCATGTTATAGCAGTATGAGAATTTCCTTCCTTTCAAGGCTGATTGATTTTTAAAAACTTTTATTTAAATTCAATTTAATTAACATATACTGTATTATTAGTTTCAGAGGTAGAATTTAGTGATTCATCAGTTGCCTACAACACCCAGTGCTCATTACTTCAGGTGCTCTCCTTAATGACCATCAACCAATTACCCCCAATTACCCACCCAATTACACATCACATTTTCTTTATCCATTCACTTGTCCATGAATGTTTGGGTTGCTTCCATGTTTTAGCTGTTGTGAATAACATTGTTATAAAAATGCATGTACAAATCTCTTTGAGACCCTACTTTTAATTCTTTAATTCTTTTAATTCTTTCAATCTCTTCAGCTGTGAGTTTAATCTTTTCAGTAGAACATTTTATTTTTATTAGAAGGGCCCTGAGTTGTCTTGTCTGAACATGTGAAAATACAAACTAAGATATTACAAGAATTACCTCTACAGTGTTAACATCCAGCTAGAAACAGTCTATGCCCAAAGTGAATATTTGGGAAAGATTCCCACTCCGGTTCACACTTTATTCTTGAACAAATTTTTATTGAAATATAATTAACGTATAACATTGTATAAACTTAAGGTATGAAATGAGTTGATTGCAGTATGATTACCACTATAGCATTAGCTAATCCTCTATCATGTTACTTAATTATAACTACGTTTTTGTGGTGAGAACATTTAAGATATAGTCTCTTAGCAACTTTGAAGTTTATAATATGGTCTTGTTGACTATGATCACCGTACTGTGCATTACATCTCCATAACTTATTCATCTTGGCAGCTGCAAGTTTATACCCTTTAAAAACATCTCCCCAATTTCTCCACCCTCCATCCCCTGGTAACCACCGTTCTACTCTCTGTTTCTATGAGTTCAGCTTTTTTTTTAGATTCCACAGAGAAGTGAGATCGTACAGTATTTGTCTTTTTCTGTCTAGTTTATTTCACTTAGCATAGTGCCCCCAAAGTCCATTTATGTCTTTCAAATGGCAGGATTTCTTTTTCTTTTTTCTTTTTCTTTTTTACATTAAAAAATTTTGCATCTATTTTTTTAAAATTTAGATTCAGTTTAATTAACATATAGAGTAATATTAGCTTCAGAGGTAGAATTCAACAATTCTTCAGTTGCATATAACACCCAGTGCTCATTCCATCAAGTGCCCTCCTTAATGCCCATCACCCAGTTACCCCACTCCCCCACGTATCTCCCCTCCAGCAACCCCTAGTTGTTTCCAATCTTTAAGAGTCTCTTATGGTTTGCCTCCCTCTCTGTTTTCCTCCACTTACCCTGTGTTTATCTGTTTTGTTTATTAAATTCCACATATGAGTGAAATAATATGATATTTGACTTTCTCTGAATTATTTCACTTAGCATAATACCCTCTAGTTCCATCCATGTCATTACAATGGATGGCAAGATTTCATTCTTTTTGATGGGCGAGTAATATTCCATTGTATATACGAACCACATCTTCTTTTTCCATTCATCGGTTGCAGGACATCTCAGCTCCTTCCACAGTTTGGCTATTGTGGACATTGCTGGTATGAACATTAGGGTGCATGGACTCCTTCTTTTCACTACATCTGTATCTTTGGGGTAAATACCCAATAGTGCAATTGCTGGGTCATAGGGTAGCTCTATTTTTAACTTTTTGGGGAACGTGCTTACTATCTTCCAGAGTGGCTGCACCAGTTTGCATTCCCATCAACAGTGTAAGAGGGTTCCCCTTTCTCTGCATGCTTGTCATGCTGTTTCCTGAGTTGTTAATTTCAGGCAAATGGCAGGATTTCTTTAGTTACCACAACTGAATAATGTTCCATTGAACATATACCACATCTTCTTTATCCATTCACACTTTGACAGACACTTAGGTTGTTTCCATATCTTGATTATTGTTAATAATGTTGCAATAAGTGTGAGATTACAGATATCTTTTCCATAACCTGTTTTCATTTCCTTTGGATGTATACCTAGATGCCGGATTATTGGATCATATGGTAGTTCTATTTTTTCATTTTTTTAGGAACCTTCACACAGTCTTCCATACTGCCTGAACCAATTTACATTTCTTCCAGCAGTACATAAGGGTTTCCTTTTCTCACGTTCTCACTAATATTTGTCATCTCTTGTCTTTTTGATGACAGTGATCCTAATAAGTGTGAGGTGATATATGACTGTGGGTTTTTGGTATGCATTTCCCTGGTGATGAGTGATGTTGGGCATTTTTTCATGTACCTATTGGCCATTTGGGTGTTTTCTCATTGGAAAAATGCCTCTTTAGTTCCTCTGTGCATTTTAAAATCAAATTTTTTTGTTTGTTTTTGTTACTGAGTTGTATGGACCATAGCCCTGATACTTAAAGAGTGGTCTGTAGACCAGGACCTGTGGCATCAAAAACTGGGAGCTAAATATAAATGCAGAATTGCTAGGCCCATGTTGGCCCTGCCCAGTCAGAATCTGCATTTGGGGAAGATGACCAAATGATTCATATATATATTGAATTTAGAGATGTACAGGTCTATAATAGTGTTTCTCAACCTTCTCACTGTTGACATTTGTGATGAATAATTCTTTGTGATGAAGGCTTTCCTGGTCACGGCAAATGTTGTGCGGCATTCCTGGCCTCAGCTGATTAGGGGGAAGTTGTACCTGCCCAATTATGCCAACCAAACACTTCACTAGATACTTCCAAGTGTCTCCAGGAGATAAAATCTCCCCTAGTTGAGAATGACTAGCTGAAAGCATGAGGACTAGAAACATCTTGGAGGAGTTCCATTCAAAGCCCATCCCTTACTCAGTTCACAACATTGGGCAGATCACTTAACCCTTCTGAACTCCATTTCTGCAAATGTAGAGTGAGACTCATAATACCACTGATGTCAGAGAACAGATTTTTGTAAAAATTAAGTGAGATAATTCATAGAAGGTGCTAATCTCAAGGCAAGGTGCATAAAAGATCTAAATATATGTAATTTTAAAGATTTTTTTATTGTGTTAAAATACACATTACATAGGATACGCTATTTTAACCATTCTTTCTCTTCACTCTCTGTACTTTTATTATTTTACTTTATTTTGTATTTTAATTCCAGTATACTTAACACACAGGATTATATTAGTTTCAGGTGTTTAATATAGTGATTCAACACTTCCATACCTCACCCGGTGCTCATCACAGCAAGTGTGCTCCTCAATACCATCGCTTATTTCATGCACATCTTCATAGCTCAGTGGTATTAAATACATTCACTATATAGTGGAAAGAATCCAAGATGGCAGAGACCTTAATTTTGTCTGGTCCCAGGAGTTCAGCTAGATAGCTAAGAAATCATTCTGAACACCTGTGAACTCAACTGGAAATTAAAGAAAAGAATAGCTGCAACTCTACGAATAGAAAAGGGACCACTTCCTGCAAGGTAGGATGTGTGAAGAAGTGAATCCCACGTGATACATGGGAAGATAGACCTTGGGGAAAGGAAGCGTCCATCAGTCAGCTACTGGCAAGTGATACAGAAGTGGAGCACAAAAATGGAAATTTGAGAACTCTGCTCTGGTGAGGGACATTGCTCAGGCTGCTAAACAGGGACTGAACCGTAGCTGGGGCCATGTGATCTCAGGATCCTTGGGGTCTCAGGAAGACCGCAGGTCCCTGAGTGTGGCAGAGCTCCCAGGCATCGGAGCAGAAAAGCCAGCTGTAAAGAGTGAGACCAGGAGTAGGCTCTCAGCTCAGGGTTACCATAAGCCTTGAACTGGGGCACAGTCCGGCGACTGCTCTGAGCAGGGGCCCAGCAACCAGCAGAACCGGGGAGAGTTCCCTTCCTCCCCGGGGGGGAAGCGGTGCAGGAGTGTGCCACAGGAGTCTGCAGGGCTTGGGACTCAAAACGGGGTCATGCGCCTGAGGTAGAAATGCTCGGTCATAGGCCGGGTGAGCACAGAGTGCGGCCCGAGACCAGGGAGACTGTAGTGATTGACTGCTTTACTCTGAGGGCTCACTGAGGAAGGGGGCCCAGAACTTTCAGCTCTGGGGCAAGAGACTGAGAGGCCACCATTTTCGTTCTCATCCTCTAAAGCTGTATGGAAAGCCTTCAGGGCAAACTGGAGCAGATTAATTAGCCTGGCCCCCTGGCAAGAGCGGTACAATTCCACCTGGGGCAAATACATTTGAGAATCAATGCAACAGGCCCCTCCCCCAGAAGATCAGCAAGAACATCCAGCCAAGACCAAGTTTACCGATCAATGAGAACTGCAAAACTCCAGTGCTAGCGGAATACAGCACATAGAACTCATGGCTCTTTTCCCATGATTCTTTAGCCTTTCAACTTTAATTTTTAAAATTTTCTTTATTTTGTTTCTTTTTTTAACATTTTATTTTTCTTCTTTTTCAATCTGTTTCCTATTTTATCAGCTCCTTTTTAAAATCTTTTTTAATTTTCATTTTTACAGTTATATGCTATCCCTTAATAGTATTTAATTTTATTTTTGTATATATATATATATATATATATATAAGTTTTTCGTCCTTTAACATTTTGGGATGCAGTTTCTTCTAACAGAACCAAAATACACCCCAAATCTGGTGTATGGCTCTGTTCTATTCACCCATCTGATCATATTCTCTTTTTTTTCCTTCTTCTTCCTTTTTTGTTTTGTTTTGTTTTCTGTTTTTCAGTCTTTTTTAATTTTCATTTTCACAGTTACATTCTATCTTTTCAATGTATTTAATTTTATTTTTGTATATATAAGTTTTTCTTTCTTTACAATTTTGAGATGTAGTTTCCTCTAACAAACTGACCACAATACACTCAGAGATAATGTATTGCTCTGCTCTGTTCACCTGTCTGTTTATACCCTGTCCTTTTTTTGTTTATTGTTGTTTTTGTTCTTTCTCTTTCGTTTTTTTCTTGTCTTTTAATTTCCATTTTTACAGTTACATTCTATCCTTTCATTGTATTTAATATTATTTTTGTACATATATAAGTTTTTCTTTCTTTACAATTTTAGGATGTAGTTTTCTGAAAAACAGACCAAAATACACACAGAATCCAGTGTATTTTTAATCTATTCTGCTCATCTGTATGATTGTATTACCTTTTTATCCTTCTCCATCCCCCCCCCCCAATTTCGGGTTTCTTCTGATTTGTTTAATGTATATTTCTCTGGGGTGGTTGTTTCCATTTTAGTATTTTGTTCTTTCATTCATATATTCTTCTCTAGATAGAATGACAAGATGGAAAAACTCACCGCAAAAAAGAGAACAAGAGGCAGTACTGACTGCCAGGGACCTAATCAATATGGACATAAGTAATATGTTGGAACTGGAGTTCAGAATAACAACTATAAAGATACTAGCTGGGCTTGAAAAAAGCATAGAAGACACTAAAGAATCCCTTTCTGGAGAAAGAAAGGAACTAAAATCTAACCATGTTAAAATCAAAGAGGCTATTAATGAGATAAAATAAAAAATGGAGGCTCTAACTGACTGCTAGGATAAATGAGGCAGAACAGAGAATTAGTGACATAGAAGACCAAACAATGGAGAATAAAGAGAAATGTGAAAAAGAGAGCTAAACTACTGGACAACGAGGGGAGAATTCAAGAGATAAGTGATACTATAAAGCGGAACAATATTAGAATAATTGGGATCCCAGAACAAGAGGAAAGAGGGGGGCAGAAGGTATATTGGAGCAAATTATATCAGAGAACTTCCCTGATCTAGGGACAGAAACAGGCATCAAAATCTTACCTACAAGGGTAGAAATATTAGATTGGCAGCAGAACTATCCATGGAGACCTAGCAAGCCAGAAAGAACTGGAATGATATATTCAGGGTGCTAAATGAGAAAAATGTGCAGCCAAGAATACTTTATCCAGTTAGGATGTCATTCAGAATAGGAGTGATAAAAAGCTTCCAGGACAAACAGAAACTAAAAGAATTTGTGATCACCAAACGAGCCCTACAAGAGATATTAAAAGGGGTCTTCTAAACAAAAAGAAAGGCCAAAAGTAACATAGACCAGAAAGGAACAGAGACAATATACAGTAACAGTCACTTTACAGGCAACACAATGGCACTAAATTAATATTTTTCAATAGTAGCCCTGAATGTAAATGAGCTAAATGCCCCAATCAAAAGACACAGGGTATCAGATTGGATAAAAAAGCAAGAGCCATCGATATACTGTCGGCAAGAGGCTCATTTTAGAGCCAAAGACAGCTCCAGATTTAAAGTGAGGGGGTGGAAAACCATTTATCATGTTATTGGACATCAAAAGAAACCTGGGGTGGCAATCCTTATATCAGGAATAGTAGATTTAAACCAAAGACTCTGATAATGGATGAGGAGGGACACGATATAATAATTAAAGGGTCTATCCAACAAGAAGATCTAACAATTATAAATATCTATGCCCCGAAGATGGGTGCAGCCTTTATATAAGCCAATTAATAATAAAATCAAAGAATCACATAGATAATAATACAGTAATAGTAGGGGACTTTAGCACCCTCCTCACTGCAATGGACAGATTATCTAAGCAGAAGATCAACAAAGAAATCAGGGCTTTGAGTGAAACACTAGACCCGATGCACTTCACAGATATATTCAGAACATTCTATCCCAGAGCAACAGAATACACATTCTTCTCCAGTGCACATGGAACATTCTCCAGAATAGATCACATCCTGGGTCACAACTCAGGTCTCAACTAGTCCCAAAAGACTGGGATCATTCCCTACATATTTTCAGACGAAAATGCTTTGAAACTGGAACTCAACCACAAGGAAAAATTTGGAAGGAATGCAAACACTTGGAGGTTAAAAAGTATCCCGCTAAAGAATGAATGGGTCAACCACGAAATTAAAGAGAAACTTAAACAATTCATGCAAACCAATGAAAATGAAAACACAACTGTTCAAAATCCTTGGGATGCAGCAAAGGGGGTCCTAAGAGGGAAGTATATACCAATATAAGCCTTTCTCAAGAAACAAGAAAGGTCTCAAATACACAACCTAACCCTACACCTAAAGGAGCAGGAGAAAGAACAACAAATAGAGCCTAAACCAAGCAGGAGAAGAGAAATCATAAAGATCAGAGCAGAAATCAAGGAACTAGAAACCAAAAGAACAGTTGAACAGATCAAGGAAACTAGGAGCTGGTTCTTTGAAAGAATTGATAAGATTGATAAACCTCTGGCCAGACTTATCAAAAAGAAAAGAGAAAGGACCCAAATAAATAAAATCATGAATGAAAGAGGAGAGATCACAACCAACACCAAAGAAATACAAACAATTATAAAAACATATTATGAGCAACTATGTACCAACAAGCGAGGCAATCTGGAAGAAATGGATGCATTCCTGGAAATGCATCAACTACCAAAACTGAACCAGGAAGAAATACAAAACCTGAAGAGACCCATAACCAGCAAAGAAATTGAAGCAGTTATCAAAAATCTTTGAACAAAGAAGAGTCCAGGGCCAGATGGCTGCCCACGGGAATTCTACCAAACATTTAAAGAAAAATAAATACCTACTCTTCTGAAGCTGTTCCAAAAAATAGAAATGGACAGAAAACTTCTGAACTCTTTCTATGAGGCCAGCATAGATGCCAAACCAGACAAAGACCCCATCAAAAAGGAGAATTACAGGCCAATATCCTTGATGAACATGGATGCAACAATTCTCACCAAAATATTGGCCAATAGGATTCAAGAGAACATTAAAAGGATTATTCACCATGACAAGTGGGATTCATACCTGGGCTGCAAGTTTGGTTCAACATCTGCAAATCAATCAATGTGATACAATACATTAATAAAAGAAAGAGCAAGAACCATATGATCCTCTCAATAGATGCAGAAAAAGCATTTGACAAAGTACAGCATCCTTTCTTGATCAAAACTCTTCAGAGTATAGGGATGGAGGGTACATACCTCAATATCATAAAACCCATCTATGAAAAACCCACAGCGAATATCATTCTCAATGGGGAAAAACTGAGAGCTATCCCCCTAAGGTCAGGAATGCAGCAGGGATGTCCACTCTCACCACTGCTATTCCAACGTAGTATTAGAAGTCCCAGCCACAGCAATCAGACAACAAAAAGAAATCAAAGGCATCCAAATCGGCAAAGAAGTCAAACTCTCACACTTTGCAGATGACATGATACTTTCTGTGGAAAACCCAAAAGACTCCACCCCCAAATTGCTAGAACTGGTACAGGAATTCAGTAAAGTGGCAGGATATAAAATTAATGTACAGAAATCAGTTGCTTGTCTATACACTAACAATGTAACTGTAGAAAAAGAAATTAAGGAATTGATTCCATTTATAATAGGACCAAAACCCATAAGATACCTAGGAATAAACCTAACCAAAGGGGCAAAGGATCTGTACTCAGATCCTTTGAATACACATGAAAGTAATTGAAGGAGACACAAAGAAATAGAAAAATTTTCCATGCTCGGGGATTGGAAGAACAAATATTGTTTATTTCTCAGAGCAAGAGAGCACAAGCAGAGGGAGTGGCAGACAAGGAAGAACAAGTATTGTTAAAATGTCTATGTTACACAGAGCAATCTACACATTTAAAGCAATCCCTATCAAAATACCATCAACTTTTTTCACAGAAT
>NW_027397983.1:0-15074 GCF_003265705.2 Callorhinus ursinus
GGCCTCCGGGAACAGCAGCCGATTGATGTCAGCAGTTGTTCTATTACACACCTCACAGGAGGGGTCTGGGCATAGCAGTTGATGAAAGGAGATGGTATCATGATGCCGGCCTACTGGGCTGCAGGAGACAGGAGGTACAAAGCTGCAGCCAGGATCAGAACAAGGGAAGGGGGACAGGCTGGCCCGGCAAGGGAGGGGCCACCTGAAGCCTGCTGCCCCTTCCCAATGCCCCACCTTTATGACTTCACAATGTACTCGGTAGCCTTCACCCCAATACCTGTTCCTATGGCTACCCCCTCCCATGGCTCTAGCAGGCTGCATTGAATCCTGCACTTGCATAAAACGTACTCTAAGAGGGATCAGGATAGAAGGGGAAAGACTGGTCACCTTCTTAAAACAGAGATCAGCTTCCTGGCTTCCTCCACTTCTCTCTGGTAGCATCTGTAGTCTGGGAAACCGGGAGAATGGGATATATGTAGTGAAAGTAGAAACGTAAGTATTAGTACAGGAGTCCCCTTTTGGGACACCCATGGGATGTTAGACTCTGAAAGCCCCAATAATCAATAGATGAGGTCAAATGGTCAATGATGTGATCCTGGTTAGTATTCTTGCTTCATGGATAAAGTACTCGCATGTAAATTATCTCATGTGATACTCAGACCACCTCTGTGAAGCACAGAGGTCAGTGGTTACCTCAGGGAAGAATCCTGAGTATCCATGATGTCACAAGGTTTTCACAAACTCAGGAGACAGAAGTTCTGCCTCTTGACATCTCACACAGCCACCTATTGGGCAACACCCACTGCCCAGGCTCAACAATGCTTCATGCTCAAGGATGGGCAGAGCAGGGACTCTAAGGGTCTCAGGTTCTGACTGCTCTGAGGCCTCTGTTTCCTAAGAGGGACTGTATCTAGCAGCTGACCTCCTCAGAGATCATGGACCTGAGCCATCATGGACAGGACAGGAAGGGTCACCCTTGGAGAGCTCAGGTGGAATAGGCAGAACCTTACCTTTCAGAGTCCCACCTTTCCTCCTCCTCTTGGCTCTGCCCTGACGCTAGAACAAAAATAGAAGAATGAGGGGTTGGGACTCATCTTTCACTCTTCTCTTAGAATGGAGACATTCTTTATCCAAGAATAGTAGGACTTTATTTTAATTAACAGAATTTTGTGTTCCTTGCTTTTATCAATTTTTAAAGGTGATAAAATGGAAGATTTTGTCTGGGAGGTCCATACCTAATATTCTCAGTCAGAAGTCCTTTGTTCAGTGAGGACATAGAAAATGAAGTCCGGGGTGCCTGGGTGGCAAAGTCAGTTAAGCGTTGGCCTTTGGCTCAGGTCATGCTCCCAGGACCCTGGGATCGAGCCCCACATTGGGCTCCCTGCTCAGCAGGGAGTCTGCTTCTCCCTCTCCCTCAGCCCCTCCCCCTGACTTGTGCTCTCTCTCACTCTCTCTAATAAATAAAATCTTTAAAAAAAGAAAAAAGAAAATGAAGTCCAACAGTCACATCTGTATTCCCTCAGGAGGACCCTGTATCCTAGGACATGGCTCAGACCCCAGTCTCTTCTCAGAGGCTCAGCACCGTTCTCCTGATCAGCCCAACATGAAGGAAGGCTTGATCGAGTGATGCCTGACATGGGAATGTGACTTATGATCAAATGCTGGGAAACGTTCTCTTACAGATTCCATACTCTCTAAATAAGGACTACAGAATCCCTGTGTTTGGGATTTTACCAGATAGCCTGTGAATTTGAAGTAGAAACCTTAGGCCTTCCTTAACCCTTAGCCCTGCCAGACCTCTTGTCCTAGAGGAGCGAATGTCTGTTCTCTTAGACTTCCCATTTTAGATGTTTCTCTGATCCTACCAAACTCATTTTAAATTTTGGGATTAAGGGTCAAGTTAAGCATCTGCCGTCACCTCAGGTCATGATTCCAGGGTCCTGGGAATCAAGCCCCACATCAGACTCTATGCTCCACAGGGAGCCTTCTCCCTCTCCCTCTGCCCCTTCTGCCCAACTTGGGCTCTCTCTTATTTATCAAATACATAAATAAAATTTTTAAAATAAATAAGACTTGGGATTAGAAATGGAAACCATAATAATCTGTGTTGAGGGCTCCTTACCTTTTGGGTGGGTTTGGTTTTCCAAGTTGGAAATGGAAGCATCAGGTAGCACAGGAACAGAAGAAGCAATCCCAACCCACACAGGAAGGTGAAGTTGGGGTCAGTCTCTAACCATGTTGAGCTGAAGCTCAGACATGGTTCAGTATAGGTATTCAGACATGAGAGAACATTCCAGTTTTTGAACTCCATTGTCTGAATCGCAAGGCTGCCTGTAGGCAACTGAGCTCTTAAGTGTGCAGAGGCTGAATATATATCCTCCCCAAGCTTATATCACAGACCACTTAAGAGTCACAAAGCGGGGCAACTGAAGAGGGTGTGTCCACACCCCTCCCCCACCCACTATCCCAGAAGACCCCTCTACCCCTCCTAGGTCCTTCAGGTCTCTGCCCTACCCTGCCATCCTATTTTCCAACACCTTTTCATCATATCATACATGCTACCTTAATGAAATTTTCTAATTGTTCCACGTATAGCCCATATATTACCTGGGTCCCCCTTTACTGTTTGGAGTCCTTGAGTTCGGTCTTACCAGTTCCGCTGCCTGGAAAGTCTGCAAAACTACCTGGAATTTTTGCTTGTACCCTGACATCTATACTCAGGATCACATATGTTCTCAAATCCATCTTTCCTATAGAATGTGTTTGCCTTACATGAGCCCAGATATAGACCTCAAAGGTCTTTCTTATTTATTTAGTTTTGTACATGTTGCATAGCACATTTTAGTTTTTTGTTTTAGCCTTTAGCACCTTCACTCAGAGAAGCTGACTCAATTAAAATCAATAATTCATTATTAAATATTCCCAAAACTAAAATCAGTATAGAATAAATATGAATAATTAAACCTTCAAATGATCTTGGGGGTAAGTCTGTAGCACTTACTTTTCTGAGTGTTAGGGAAGCTTAATCTGCATAAAACCTTTGGGGTAATGCCCCCACCCTCCCCCGCCACAACACACACACAGGCAAGAGTGGGGAGAGGGGCAGAGGGAGACCTTCAAGCAGACTCCCTGCTGAGCATGGAACCCAGTGCAGGGCTCCATCCCACAACCTATGAAATCATGACCTGAGCCAAAACCAAAAGTTAGGCACTTAACCGACTAACCCAGGCAGCCCTATAACTTCACATTTTAGATGATAAGCTTCAACTACTCTTCATGATATTAAATGAATATAGATTATAGAACTTGAGATTGGACTCTGCCTAAATGCAGCAGTATTTTCTGCCTACAGACACTGATTAAAGTACTTATCTTCTTTTTTTTAGGTATATTGATCTTAATTCAAAGCAAACAACACAACAAAAATAAAGAAAAGCCTCATTATTGATTTTAAGGATTCTTTTCCTTTTCCATTTGCTCCTCCCTTAGTTGGCATGTTGTTATACACTATTCCTACAATTGGCTCCTGGGAACCTGTGGTAAATCACAAACAGTAAATCCTGAGTTGGTATTTCCTGGTTTGGCAGTAAGGTGGCATCTCTTAACCAGCTGTGAGGGAATTAGCTGAGGTGCGACTACAGGAAAGTATATTCTGTATAAAAGGGAATTGAGTTTTTCCTCCTTGTGCTGTCAACTCCTCTCAGGCTTAAGAACAGCCCCTCCTCCTCACTCAGAGCATTCTATAGGATAACCAGGCTGTTGGGATCACGGAACCACCTGATGGCAGTTTAGGGAACTGTCTCTTCTTTATTGTGCCCTTTTCTTCCCCATGGTCATCTCTTTTATTTCTTCAGAGAGGGGTTATGTATACTTGAAACTTCTCTACTTTCTATAACCTCGATGACTCACTGATCTCACACAGAGAAACCAAAACGCTGTGGTTTTGTCCAATCCCTCCCACATTCACCCCTTTTCACTGCCTTACTTCCATCTGTTCATAAACACAGCAAAACTATAGAGACCTTTCTATATTCGTGTTAAAGAAAATCAAACGCATACACCTTCAAGGAAAATTATATGTATTCAAAGAATTCACTCTTTTTAAACTCTGAAGAGCTATATAGAAATATGGCACTTCCAAGCTGTATTTCACCTACTTCCTGGTTTAATCAGATGAACTTACTTCTATCGTGATTTAATCAGAAAAATGTATGTTACTGTCACTATCCTTGAAAAGTAATGAAGTTACCCTCATTCATCCACTCATCAGTAAATATTAAATGCCTCTTATAGGCTGGGCACTATTTTAGGAACTGGAGAATATAGCGGTGAATAAGACAGACGTAGTTCTCAAAAAAGTTATATTCTATTGTTTATGTGCATGGAGTTGGGTAGTGGAAGAGGGCATTAAAGTTCTTTCTCATTCTTTGTCCAGGGTATTTAGCTTTCGTTCACTAAGGCAGACCAGCATTCAGCAGGCCTCAAATGTCATCATTTGGTTTGATGGTGGGCTGGGTTGCTAACTGAAGTACAACCCACAAGCCTCTGTATTATCTTTTGCTTCCAAAAACTTTTTAGATCTTATATTTTTCTCAACAACGTCTGGAAGACAACTCTGTATGCATCTGTTGTGTTTCTGCACATCTCATGAGCGAGGCATTTCCTGCCCTTTGTTTCAGGCTGTCTTTTCAAGGATATTTATATATAGAAGAGTGTTAGTAGAGAGAGTGTCTCCCTCAGGAGTAAAGGGCAGGCATACTTCCTGTCCAATATAATAAAGATGATGTCTCCCTCTGGAATAAAGGGAAGGCCTGCCTAGTGCTCATTATAAAAGATTCAAGTTCCCCAACCTCCGGGTTCCTCTCTTGTAATGCAACCCTCTGCGTGGACCGGTATCTTCTTGCTTTCTTCACGTCACCCTGTGGGAATTGGGCTTCGTGGAACTACCGCAAAAATGCCAATACTCTAGCTACTGCTGTTGCTGCGAGTTATAAACTGCCCTTCATCTATGACCCAGGAGTTTTGGGTCTTCTGCCGTCATCCACGAAACTCGGCAGGATAACCTGTTAGCTTGCAAATGGGAAAAATCTCAGACCTTTCACAGCTCTTGAAGGTAACTTCGTGAAGGAAACCATATTGAAATGAATGCTATTCCAAAGGTCTTATTGGTAAATGATTATTCACTACTCTAGAGCTTAAAAGGGAATAAGGCAGGGATAGGAAGAGGTGATGTTTCCTACATTCCAGTTCTTGAGAAACATGGCTACATTCCCCACATTTGGAGGGGACAGTGGAGTCAGAGCTGCGAGAACAAAAGTGAAATGTTGAGGTATCTCCTTTGGCACTAATCTTTTTTGGAGTGACTATTTTCATGTGCGTTTTAATAAAATACATTCTCTAATATGATGCCTTTTTAAATACAAATATTAAACAGGATTCCAGCCTTCTGCAGGAGGCAAGCTCCTCATTGCAAACTAATTTACTGTATTTAACTACAGCTGTGTTCTTGCTACTTTGCAGATGCCCTAGGCTGACAACTAACTTTGCTGTCTCCTTTCTAGGTGTTGAGTGCCACTTCACCAGAACACAGCCTTGTTCTCTTGTTACTTCTTGTCTGCAGACCCACATTTTTAGATCAGAATACTGAATTTCACACAACTTCTGGGCCCCATTCTCCCACGGAGAGGAGGGCAGCCTCTCCTACGTAGTAAGTTGGCAGCTCCCTGAGACTTTTACACTTTGGGCTCTGTCTTACAGATAGAGGTGGTGGATGTGATGTGTTATCATCTTCATTTTCTAGATGCCTCTCTTTTCCAAGTGTTAAAAATTGTCTTGTGTATCACTTATGAATTAACTGTACAGTGAGTCACTTTTCTGTGTGTGCTCTGATGTCTGTTTTGCAACGGGTGTGATAGTCATGTACTAATTACTAATTTACTTACTTTCTAACTAATGATAGTCCTGATTTAAGACAGTGCTTATTTTAAGTTATTTATTTGTTTTATTAATAATATTTATTATGTTAGTGTATATTATATTTTATAATACTGAATATATTATTGTATAAAACATTCAGTTACTATTTATATAATGTATATAATAACTTATTCTTACCATATATGGAACACATAACTAAAGATAATATGTATATATTTATGTAAATTCATATCAATAACTATCTATATACAAAATAATTATATATAAATATTTGCCTAGATAGAATGCTAGATGGATAGGAAGGTAGGTTTTGCTGTGGTGACAAATTAAACCTCCAAATCTCAGTGGATTAAATTACAAAGATTTATTTCTTGTGCACACTCTATGTCTCTCATGATTGGTGAGGGAGCCTGTTCCACACAGTTGCTTGGGGTTCCAGGTTGAGCCACCTTGTGATGCTGCCATCTTAGCATGTGGCCTTCGAGTGGCCAGTGAAAGAGAGGAGAGTACAGAGAATTCATACCTTCTCTTAATTGCCTCTGACCAGATATAGCACATGGAATTTCTGCTTAGACCACTGGTCAAATCTAGGCACATGTCCTCCCTAAGTGCAGAAGGGACTGGGACATAAAGGGAAGCACATGGAATATTAGGTGAATATTATTGCATCTGGCACAGTCACAACTAATAGAGCTGAGTGAGCAGTAGAGTCATCTGCACTCCTACCCTTGGCATGGTAAGGATACATATGCTTCCTATGGCATTGCAAAAAGTAGCTCAGCTTGAGTCTTCTTCCTATAGCCATCGGAGGAGAGATGCCTACCACCCAAGATGACCCGAGAAGCAAAAATGCTATGCAATACTGTTGAGAGTAGGAAAAAAAGGGAATGAAAATGGAATCACGCAACCGGGAGGAATTTGTAGAACCAACAGATGTGTCTCATGAGAGAGCCAGCATTTGAACACCTATCGTGCAGATGGCACTGAGGCCTTAGCCAGAGAAGCAGGGGCAAATAGCAACAGAATTTCAATCACATGCCCAGGTAACAAACAGGCTTTGGTCCTTTCCTCCCTATTCCTTCTCTTGGCACCTGTCATGAGTGAAGTTAGGTTTTGTATATGTGCTGCCGAAGCGAGCACTGAAGTTAGGTTTTGTAAAGGAAGGAGAACAAATGACCCCAGGATAAAACCTCCTAGCCAGTCCTACCTTGAGGATGGAGGTGGGAGGAGGAGCAAAGGACCACATGTGTGTCATGCATGTGTGTGCATGCACATACATAGAAATACAGACACACATGCCTGCAGAAACACACACACACACTCTCGTTAGTGTCCTAGAACTAAAACCTCAGCGGTGTTGGATATCACTTTAAATCAGATATGAGATTGGAGTTTTAAAGTGAACTAGATAGGATTCTTGTTATGGTCATCTGCAAAGGCCAACGGACTCCCTCCTGCCCTCCCCTCTGTTAGTTGTGATGTCGAGTGATGACACCAAACACACACACATCAAGAAGGTATGAAAACATTCATTACTTACATTATTGAGGTTCAGAGTTCTTTGAGGGAGCCAGAAAAGGAGACTGGCCTGAGTTTTTATTGTAGTTGGGAGTGGGGCTGGGCCTACCTGTGTGCATGTAGGGGCTTGTGTGATAGTAATCTCCCTTCGGAGTGCCAAAGGACAAAGTACCTAGGGTTCCTTATCAGCGCACCCAGATGGGCGGCATAAAGGGAAGAGTGAAGGCAAGGCTTAAAAGTTATTAGCATCAAACATCAAAAAATGGAGTCAGAATCCTCATTGCGACTCAGTAACTGAAAATGATGAGATATGGTGGAATCTCCCTGAGGCATTCATTGGTTGAGGGTCAGAGGAAAGGTGGCATTTTGCAGCAGAAGAAAGGGAGGGTGAGAGAACTCATGTCAAGTCTCCTTTATGGCAGAACGGCCTCTGAAACAGGTTGAGACACAAAGGACTGACTCTCAGTTCTTACTGTAGACTTAAAACATAAGGTAATATGTGCCTGTGTTCCTGTTGCTACTTAAGTGACCCCACAGAGGCAAAGAGATTCTAAAAAGTGCTATGTTTTATTAAAGATCTGTTTAGTAGAGCACCACCCTATTAGTGTCCATCTGACCAAGCCAGGACAGGAAAGTTCAATTCTTAGGACTTGAATATAAGGACTAAATCAACCAGCTCTAAGGTGAGGTCTGCCCACTAAAGCATAGGATCTGATGTGGTAACGGGGCTTGTAGAGAGTTAGCCCACTAGAGCAGAGGTTGAGAGGTGAAGGACATCAGGGTATCTGAAAGCGCATTATGAAATGATGGCATATATCTTGATAAGTATTAGTATCTTCCTCAAATAAATTATTTCATGTAACATTTAATTAGCCATGTAAAATAGTTAAAAGGCTCATGGTGGAATTATTTTTAAAAGGAAGCCTAGGTTAGGAGAGAAGAGACACTTTGGATAGGAAAAATCATGATTATAAAATATTACAAATTAAAATGTCCTCTATTTTCCATTGCCTTTAAAAGTTATTCCCCATAGCTTTAAGGCCTTCAGTTTAAGGCCTTGGGGGTTTTGGATTAAACTGAAGTTTTATAAAAGCAAGTGTTAAAGTGTTAAAGAAGGAATTATATACCCTCCCCCTGCCTTTTCATGTTGTATATATATAAATTACTATAAATCCTAACGTTATTTAGGGCTATTTCCCCAAATCTAGCTAATAAATGTAATTATCTGGGACCCATGTTAAAAAAAAAAAAGGATTTCTAAGCCTCACCCCAGACCAACTACATCAGAATATCCAGCAGAGAAGTTTATGGATTTGTATTTTTTTTTTAAAGATTTTATTTATTTATTTCAGAGAGAGAGAATGAGAGACAGAAAGCACGAGAGGGAAGAGGGTCAGAGGGAGAAGCAGACTCCCCGCCGAGCAGGAAGCCCGACGTGGGACTCGATCCCGGGACTCCAGGATCATGACCTGAGCCGAAGGCAGTCGCTTAACCAACTGAGCCACCCAGGCGCCCCTGGATTTGTATTTTTGACAATTCCATTTCCCCCAGATGATTCTGACAGCAGCCAACTTCTGATGCTTCTTCAACATGAGGCATGGTATCTACTCTATTTTGGAGTAACAAGATCTCTCCTATCAGCTGAGGAAAGCCTGGGGCCGTATGATAGGAAAACAATGGTTTTTAGAACATATGAACTGTACAAAAGAACTCTTCTGGGTTTAATTACACTTAGTTGATTCTATTTTGGACATGTTGTGGAAAGAGCATATTTTGTTGGCTAATACACAGCTCATTTGGGTTGTTTGGTTGTTTGGTGAGACTATTAGTGGCATTTAGGTGGCCTTTCCTCTTTGGTCTAACAACACCCAGTCCCATACCACCTTTAGGACACCTTTCACATACTAATGCCTCTTCAGATATCCATCTGCCCCCTCCCCCACCCCCAAGATTGAGCTTCTTGAAAGCAGAGAGCAAGAATTTTCTAAGGTGGAGCTTTGGCAGTTAGGATAGGGATTATTTGTTAAATAAATGTAGGAATTAATGAATGGATTAATGAATGAATATGTAAATGCATGAGTTGTGATAATTACATTAATTAGAGGGGTTCAAAATAATTATGAACAGGCAGAAGACAAAAATCAGTTGGTAGTTCTTTTTCAAAGAGAGCTTATATGACCATTATTCCCAAAGAGTTACTTACCCACCCAATGTCATAAAAATCTGAGCACTAAAGCTTATGTATAATGAAAGGGCAGTAAAACCCTCTCAAGGTCTTTAGTAAAAAGCAGCTGCTAAAAATTCTTAACAGGGAGAACATCCTAAGAGAGAAATGGTAAAACGTGCCCATATATATAACCTAAAAACATATATGTGTCATGCAAGAAAGCTTTACAAGTAGGAACTTGTTAAACATTTTTACTATACTTTTTATTCATTTATTAGCTTGGGTTCTTGCCTGGCATTGCCACATTTCTCTTTGTTGAAGAATTTTATGCTTGCTTGTCTATCTATTTATATGAACACCTATGTTTGTGCCAATTTTTTTTTAACTCTATGTAGTATCTATACCACACTACACACATTGGCACTTAATAAACATTACTTGAGCGTGAAGATTTGATTACTGGCAAATGGCAGTTGAATATTTAATAGAAGACGACATCTTTGCATTTAAATGCACACTCATTCTTAAAACGTTAACCAGAAATAGTTGGGGGGAGAACCTTAAAGAATGAGCTATCATGTTTCTGGACTATGTTGGCAATAATTCTCCACTATATTAGTTCCTTCAAAGGTGAATGATTTTTGATTATGATATAACCTTAACTTGCCATCTGTTCTGAAACAGTGTATGAAGCTTAAACTTAGGATTTTCAGCTTCACAAATTCTCCAACAATTACGGACTCTTACCGACTTCATAATTAAGTCTAGACAAGGTTAACCTGCCATTCTGTTAATGTGATTGTTCAGCTGTGAACCTTGCAAATTCTTGTATTTGTGATCTTTGTTTTGAAAAACAAATATTTTTATAAACCTTTCAGGGAGTGAAAAATCCTATGACAAATCAGAAGGACTTTTGAGGCTTAAGAGACAACTTCAAATCCAATTCTCTGTCCACTTCCCGGGATAGATCCCCACATTGAAGAACATACGAAGTAAGGAACTTTTTCAACACAGCAGAGTTGGAATTAGAACTCATTTCTTTCTAATCCAAAGTTGGGGGCAGTGTCCCACACAAGTTGAGTGGAAGGATAGTGTATAAACAAAGATGAAATTTATCCACGGCAAAGCATCTAGGAGCTGTGCTTTAATGAGACAATATTCTTGTGATTATGCTGCTCTACAACTCTTACACGGTCAGATAATTCACAGAAACTTGCTGCTATGGGCAGCATCTGCTGTTGCTATATATGACTTGCTGAGTATTTTTCTCAGTAGAATATATACTTTGATTACTGGATAAATAGTCAGCATTTACAGTTCTTATGAACTATAACTTACTTTCCATATAGTTATCACTAATGACCGGAAGTTTAATAACAGTCATAGGTGTTTGCCTCTGATGTGAAAAGATTTCCTAAAATGATGTGAGGCCTACTACCATTAAGATGGAAGCCCCTCTTAGTTCAGCCCAGCTCAGTGCTTGCTCATTCGCTCCCTCTCTCTTTCAGTGGAGGCTCAACTAGTAAGAGGATGATTGACCCCAAACTCTGCGCTCCCAGACATTATTCTATACTGCCGTTCATGTGACCTGCTCCTCCATCCTTGCTGAGCCAGCCTGAGCTAATGGCCACCTCCAGTAGAGTGGTGCAGATAATTCAGGGTCCTTGCTCAAATGCACCATAACCTAGGACTCTCTCTGATCCTGTCATACGCAGCAGGAGACAAAGAAAGCTGCTTGTCATGAATGTTCAACATTTTGTTGTATTCAGGATTATCTTCCCCTTGAATGGAATCAAATTTTCATAGTTGCCAGCAACTGTGGTCCTCTAAAATGTGTTCTTTCATGATGAAAAGCACCCTTTAATCACTTAGACCTGCCCTTTCCACATATACTAAATGCAATCCAATTTAATGAGAACATGTCTAGCCAATCCAGGTCATAAATGAATAAGTCTTTACTCTGGGTGCATTTGACATAATAGAAATTATTCTCAGAGGAGGGTTATCAATTTAAAATATACAATTTGGGTAGATATGCCACTGATTTTACTGCTGCGCTGTTCTTTCCAACACAGTCAAATGTGCCTTTTCAAAAAGCAGGGCTTCACATTGCAGTCAGGGCGTGGATAGATGAGGTCCTAGAATAAGCAGAAAGCCACCCAGTTGTGCAGGTTTTCATTCTCTCATTCGGTCATTGTCTTCCCTTCAGCCTTTCAGAAGAAGAAAAATATTATTCCCCATGGCAACGTCTAAAAAAATTACATTGGGCCCATTTACACAGGAATTCCAGAATGAAAGCAGTATTTTTCTTTTTTTAAGTAGTGGCAAGATAACTCTGAAGTGCTCTGTCATGGAGAAAATTTAAGGGTAGAAAGAGTTGTAGGCTTAAGGTTTACAAGAGACAAATTGTTACCATCCCTTCCTACCCGTCCCATTATCCTCACCCCCTGTTGTCTACTGTTTTTTCTTTTTACCCTTTGTTTCTTCATTTATTCCTTCCTTTCATAAACTTTTGCTGTGTATCTCCTATATTCTAGACCCAAAGGAGATGGGGGTACACCGCCACCTTCACATGGGACTGCATGTAGGAAACACACAGCATTGTAGGTTAGAAAAGGGAAAGTGGGGAGGCTCCAGGACAGTGGTTCTCAACCACGGCTCTAATTAGAATCACCTGGAAACTTTAAAAAACAAACAAACAAACAAAAAACAATGCTAGGGATGCACCCCAGAACATTTGAATCAGAATTCCTGGAGAATGGTGGATTTTTTTTTTTTTTTCAGGATTCAGAACTATTGCTTTCTATGGAGAATACAAAAGGAAAGAGGAGTTCAGGAAGTAGGGTTAGGGAGCCATTTGATGTTTTTAACTTGCCTATGTTTTATGCAGGTAGCCTAATAGCCCCTGGCAGATCAAGAGAAGTTAGCCACACAAATATCAGTGGCTTTCCTAAAATTAACAAGAAAATATACCTTTAATTCTTCTACCAATTGACACTGTGGTGATTACAAAGCAATCTATCGACCTTTGGAATTGTTTACAGTCCCTGAGCTTGCTGACTTCTACTATGGTGGCTGTCCTCTAGATGAGGAAGCAAGGCTCACCCGACATCTCCTCTCAATTTGGGCAGCCTACTTGCTTTACAGAACCCCAACTTTTGCTTTATGAAGGTCAAGTTGTAAGGAGTGAGCCTCATAGATTAAAGCAAAGGGAATTGAGGGAAGAGCAGTTTTCCCTTCTACGGATAATGGAACTTCAGGTATTAGTCAGAAAATATTGCCGCGACAAAGAGTATCCAGCCCATTTTGTGGTGGAGGAAATCGAAGCAGAGTTTAAGTGACTTACAGTACTCCCACTGTTCTTGTCTAAGACTTGCCAAAAGTCAGTTCTCTAGGTTCCATGTCCCTATTTCAGTGCCATGATGCGTACTTATGGAACAAACTATGTTTTGAATAAATGACAAGTATCAATCATGAAAATAAAGAAGGAAATCTCTCCATGAACAAGAAAAACCATATTTATGGAGTAGAGACACTATTAATAATAGGTCCTCAAGCTGAAGGCATGAATTTGAAGTCAGGGAAGCAGAATATTTGCTTGGCATCCCGGCGCCCGGCCCAAAAGAAAAGAAAGAATAGGGGGGAAAAAAGCAGTAGTAGTAGTATTGTGGACTGTCAACAAACCCAAGGTGGTTTTGTGGAGCTATGTTGTTTGTGAAAATGACCACAGGTCTCAAATCATAGCATGGCAAATGCCAGCACAGTAGAGCCATGTTTACACATGAACTGCAGATACCATTCCTTATAGGATACACGAGGTGTTAGCTGAGAAACTCTGCGCTTCGTTCAGTAATAGAAATTGTTGGATATGGCTGAGCTGGAGTCAAGACCCTGAAATTTCCTTGCTATTTTGGGGCAGGGCAGTGGGAGGAAAGGAAGGAAGGAGATGTGAAAGAGTGGCTAATGTGGAGAACTATCTCTTGGCTCCTATAAATTTATAGTGCTAGTTTTTGTGGAGTTGGTTTTATTCTTTGTTGAGCAGATAATTACAGGAGATGAGACAGGTAAGCATTGGAGGAAGATGATGCTGATGTGATTTTTATGTCTTGCTTGGAAGGCAGACTGTTTAAAAGTTTTGGATTTCTAGCCTGACTTGGGTTGCTCTTATGATATTTAAGATAAAATAATCTGTAACATATTGGTGTTGAACTGCATTGGTCTATGTCAATGTCTTAGCGGGGCTATAAAGCAAGACCCCACTTCATTTGGCACAGGTAGAGTTTTACATCATGGGAATGGTCAATGACTATTGTCAGTCAACTGGGAGTAGATCATTACTGTGCCAGGAATATGGCCTGGAATAAATCCTTACTCTAACAAAGAAAGATACTCTTCCCCTCTCTGGAATATGACATGGATGGTCTTGGACTCTAAAGCCTAGGTACTCAAAATATTCCTGCTGAAAAGGGTGAACTAATCTCTACTGGGTGGGAAGAAATTATAGACTAGAAAGGAAGTGACCCTCTGGATGAACCAGAATATTTCCTTTCCATCATCCTTGCTGTTTAATGAAATCATTTAAAATCTTACAATCTGGATTTAAAGATACTGTGGAGAATTAAGGAAAGAGCATGCTTTATGCATCAGACAATGAAGGCAGATGGAGGTTTGCAGCACCCCCTCTAAAGATACAGTGGTGTAGCAGAAACAGATACTCTTAAGGATGTCCATATCCAGCATAGGGGTGGTCCTGTCACAAGGGGACAGTAAGAGCAGAATTAGAGGACATAAGCCAAAGGACATGAGAGTCCCGATTCTGAATATCAAAGAAGCAGCAGTGGTAACTCAGACAGAACTGGTAGGCAATGTGCAAGTGGGGGCTCTGAGTAATTATAAATTGGAGAATAAATGGAAATATAACTTCAGTTAGAGCTAAATCGGTGACGTTTGTACTCTGACTGGCAAATATCCTTAAGAGATGATCCAGGAACCAAGCAAGTATTCTGAATACATTGCCAAACATTGTCATCTGTTGTCCTTACAAGCCAGGCCTGATAGTAAAAACTGCTAACAAACCTGTATTACATGTTTCTTCTGTGTCACATACAGTGCTAATACTTTAAAATTCTTAGGATAACATTTGGAGTTTCATATCACAAGCTTACTTTTGTCAGTGAGGAATCTGTGGCTTTAAAAGTTTAAATAAATTGCCCCAAATCAACAGAGAGTAAGTGGTGGAGGTGGGAATCAAAAAGAGGTCACTTCTTCCAAAGCCTGCGCTCTTGACCACCACACTATGCAATCCATTAGGAACCAAAGATGAAGGCATGCGAGTGGTGGGGATAGGAGGAGCGAGATGGATGGAACTAATATAATTACACAATTTTAGCACATATCAGTATAATCAGTTTTTCAGGAAAAGAAAGAATAAAACATTTAAACTGTGTCAATT
>NW_027397984.1:0-15062 GCF_003265705.2 Callorhinus ursinus
TGGTACTGGCACAAAAACAGACACATAGATCAATGTGTCTGTTTTTGTGCCAGTACCATACTGTCTTGATGATGACTGCTTTGTAATAGAACTGGAAGTCCGGAATTATGATGCCGCCAGCTTTGCTTTTCTTTTTCAACATTCTTCCGGCTATTCGGGGTCTCTTCTGGTTCCACACAAATTTTAGGATTATTTGGTCCATTTCTTGGAAAAAAGTGGTTGATATTTTGATGGGGATTGCATTGAATGTGTAGATTGCTCTAGATAGCATTGACATCTTCACAATGTTTGTTCTTCCAATCCATGAATATGGAACGTTTTTCCACTTCTTTGTGTCTTCCTCAATTTCTTTCATGAGTATTTTATAGTTTTCTGAGTACAGATCCTTTGCCTCTTTGGTTACATTTATTCCTAGGTATCTTATGGTTTTGGGTGCAACTGTAAATGCAATTGTAAATCCTTAATTTGTCTCTCTTCTGTCTTGTTGTTGGTGTATAGGAATGCCACTGATTTCTGTGCATTGATTTTATATCCTGCCACTTTACTGAATTCCTGTATGAGTTCTGGCAGTTTTGGGGTGGAGTCTTTTTGGGTTTTCCACATAAAGTATCATATCATCTGCAAAGAGTGAGAGTTTGACTTCCTCTTTCCCGATTCGGATGCCTTTGATTTCTTTTTGTTGTCTGATTGCTGTGGCTAGGACTTCTAATACTATGTTGAATAGCAGTGGTGATAGTGGACATCCCTGCCGCGTTCCTAACCTTAGGGGGAAAGCTCTCAGCTTTTCCCCATTGAGAATGATATTTGCTGTAGGTTTCTCATAGATGGCTTTCATGATATTGAGGTATGTACCCTCTCTCCCTATACTCTGAAGAGTTTTGATCAAGAAAGGATGCTGTACTTTGTCAAATGCTTTTTCTGCATCTATTGAGAGGATCATATGATTCTTGTTCTTTTTTTGTTGTTGTTGTAAATGTATTGTATCATGTTGATTGATTTGTGGATGGTGAACCAACCTTGCAGCCCAGGGATAAATCCCACTTGGTCATGGTGAATAATCCTTTTAATATACTGTTGGATCCTATTGGCTAGTATTTTGGTGAGAATTTTTGCATCCATGTTCATCAAGGATATTGGTCTGTAATTCTCCTTTTTGATGGGTTCTTTGTCTGGTTTTCGGATCAAGGTAATGATGGCCTCCTAAAATGAGTTTGGAAGTTTTCCTTCCATTTCTATTTTTTGAAACAGTTTCAGGAGAATAGGTATTAATTCTTCTTTAAATGTTTGGTAATTCCCCTGGGAAGCCATCTGGCCCTGGGCTTTTGTTTGTTGGGAGATTTTTGATGACTGTTTCAATTTCCTTAGTGGTTATAGGTCTGTTCAGGTTTTCTATTTCTTCCTGGTTCAATTTTGGTAGTTGATACATCTCTAGGAATGCACCCATTTCTTCCAGGTTATCTAATTTGCTGGCATAGAGTTGCTCATAATATGTTCTTATAATTGTTTGTATTTCTTTGGTGTTGGTTGTGATCTCTCCTCTTTCATTCATGATTTTGTTGATTTGGGTCCTTTCTCTTTTCTTTTTGATAAGTCTGGCTAGGGGTTGATCAATCTTGTTAATTCTTTCAAAGAACCAGCTCCTAGTTTCGTTGATCTGTTCTACTGTTCTTTTGGTTTCTATTTCATTGATTTCGCTCTGATCTTTATTATTTCTCTTCTCCTGCTGGGTTTAGGCTTTACTTGCTCTTTTCTCTCAAGCTCCTTTAGGTGTAGGGTTAGGTTGTGTATTTGAGACCCTTCTTGTTTCTTGAGAAAGGCTTGTATTGCTCTATACTTTCCTTGAGGACTGCCTTTGCTGCATCCCAGCGATTTTGAACAGTTGTGTTTTCATTTTCATTGGTTTCCATGAATTTTTTTAATTCTTCTTTAATTTCCTGGTTGACCCATTCATTCTTTAGTAGGACGCTCTTTAGCCTCCATGTATTTGAGTTGTTTCCGACTTTCCTCTTGTGATTGAGTTCCAGTTTCAAAGCATTGTGGTCTGAAAATATGCAGGGAATAATCCCAATCTTTTGGTAGCAGTTGAGACCTGATTTGTGACCTAGGATGTGATCTGTTCTGGAGAATGTTCCATGGCACTAGAGAAGAATGTGTTTCCATTGTTTTGGCATGGAATGTTCTGAATATGTCTGTAAAGTCCATTTGGTCCCATGTGTCATTTAAAATTTTTATTTCCTTGTTGATATTTTGCTTAAATGATCTGTCCATTTCAGTCAGGGGGGTGTTAAAGTCCCCCAGTATTATTGTATTGTTGTCAATGTGTTTCTTCGCTTTTGTTATTAATTGCCTTATATAATTGGCTGCCCCCATGTTAGGGGCATAGATATTTACCATTGTTAGATCTTCTTGTTGGATAGACCCTTTAAGTAGGATATAGTGTCCTTCCTCATTTCTTATTACAGTCTTTGATCTAAAATCTAATTTGTCTGATATAAGGATTGCCACCCTAGCTTTCTTTTGGTGTCCATTAGCATGGTAAATGGTTTTCCACCCCTTCACTTTCAATGTGGGCGGTCTTTGGGTCTAAAATGAGTCTCTTGCAGACAGCATATTGATGGGTCTTGTTTTTTAATCCAATCTGTTGGTCTGTGTCTTTTGATCGGGGCATTTAGCCCATTTACATTCAAGGTAACTATTGAAAGATAGGAATTTAGTGCCATTGTATTGCCTGTAAGGTGACTGTTACTGTATATTGTCTCTGTTCCTTTCTGGTCTGTGCTGCTTTTAGGCTCTCTCTTTGCTTAGAGGACCCCTTTCAATATTTCTTGGAGGGCTGGTTTCGTGTTTGCAAATTCCTTTCGGTGTTGTTTGTTCTGGAAGCGTTTTATCTCTCCTTCTATTTTCAATGACAGCCTAGGTGGATATAGTATTCTTGGCTGCATATTTTTCTCATTTAGTGCTCTGATAATATCATGCCTGTCCTTTCTGACCTGCCAGGTCTCTGTGGATAGGTCTGTTGCCAGTCTAATGTTTCTACCTTTATAGGTTACATATCTCTTCTCCCGAGCTGCTTTCAGGATTTTCTCTTTGTCTCTGAGACTCGTAAGTTTTACTATTAGATGTCGGGGTGTTGACCTATTTTTATTGATTTTGAGAGGGGTTCTCTGTGCCTCCTGGATTTTGATGCCTGTTTCCTTCCTCACATTAAGGAAGTTCTCTGCTGTAATTTGTTCCAATATACCTTCTGCCCCTCTCTCTCTTTCTTCTTCTGGGATCCCAATTATTCTAATGTTGTTTCGTCTTATTCTATCACTTATCTCTAATTCTGCCCTCGTGATCCAGTAGTTGTTTATCTCTCTTTTTTCAGCATCTTTATTTTCCATCATTTCATCTTCTATATCACTGATTCTCTCTTCTGCCTCATTCATCCTAGCAGTTAGTGCACCAATTTGTTATTGCAGCTCATTAATAGCCTTTTTGATTTTGATTTGGTTAGATTTTAGTTCTTTTATTTCTCCAGGAAGTGTGTCTCTAATAACTTCCATGCTTTTTTCAAGCCCAGCTAGTGCCTTTAAAATCATGATTATGAACTCTAAGTCCGACATTGTACTAATGTCCATATCAAGTAGGTCCCTGGCAGATGGTACTATCTCTTTTTCTTTTTGCTGAGGTGATTTTTTCCATCTTGTCATTTTGTCCAGAGGAGAATAGATGAGAGAACAAAATGCTAACAAGGTAACAACGTCCTCAGAAAATATACTCTAAACAAATCAGAAAAGACCTGAAACCAGGGGAAAAGAAAGGGAAAGAAAGGAAAAAGATAGAAAAAAAAAAGAAAAAGATAAAAACAAACAAAAACAGAACAAAACAAAAAAAAAGAATATGATCAAATATAATCAGGCTAGTGTATAGATCAGTGCCACACACTAGATTTTGGGTGTATTTTGGTCTTTTAGAAGAGTGCCTCCTAAAATTGTAAAGAAAGAAAGACTTATATATGTACAGAATACGGGTTGATACAATGAAGGGATGGAAGATGACTGTAAAGATGAAAATTCTAAAAGATTTTATAAAAGGAATTGATAAGTTGTTTGAAAAAAGAAAGAAGATTTAAAAAAAAAAGGGAAAGAATGTGATCAGGCAGGAGACTAGAACAAAGGCATACACTAGAGATTTAGGTTATATTTTGATTTGTTAGAGGAAACTGTATCTCAAAATTTTAAAGAGTGAACAACTTATATATATATGCCAAAAATAAGGGTAACTACTATGAAGGGATAGAATATGACTCTAAAAATGAAAAATAAAAATGTTTTTTTAAAGGGATCGATAAGATGTTGTTTGAAAAAGGGAAAGAGAAAAATTCAAAAAAACCAGTTAAAAAAATTAACTTTGAAAAACTAATGAATCATGGTAAAAAAGCCATGAATTCTATGCGCAGTGTTCCCCTAGCGCTGGAGTTCTCCCTTTCTCTTTGATTGGTAAACTTGGTCTTGGCTGGCTGTTCGTGCTGATCTTCTGGGGGAGGGGCCTGTTGCCGTGGTTCCCAAATGTCTTTGCTGGGAACGGAATTGCCCCGCCCTTGTGAGTCCAGGCTAAGCAATCTGCTCAGGTTTGGTCTTGGGAGCTTTTGTTCCCTGCAAGCTCTCAGTACAGCTTTGGAGGATGAGAGTGAAAATGGTGGCCTCCCAATCTCTACCTGGAGGAGCCGAGAACTCGGGGCCCCGCTCCTCAGTGCGCCCCCAGAGAAAAACAGTCAATCACTCCCGTCTCTCAGGTCTCCAGCCGCACTCCGTGCTCACCCGGCCTGTGACCAAACGTTTCTATCTCTGGCACCCGACCCCGTGTGGAGTCTCCAAACCCAGCAGATCCCTGTGGTGCGCTCCCATGCCACTACTCCCGGGGGAGGAAGGGGAGTCTCCCCGGCTCTGTTGCTTGTTGCATCCCTGCTGGAGGAGCAGTGGCCCGACTGGGCCGTAGATCACAGTTTATGGCAAGCCCGAGCTGAGAGCCCATGCCTCGGCTCCATCTCTGCAGCTGGCTTCCCCGCTCCAATACCTGGGAGCTCTGCCGCACTCAGGCACCCCCAGTCCTTCTGTGACCCTGAGGGTCCTGAGACCACACTGTCCCGCAAGATTTCCACCTCCCACTTAGCCACTGGAGTGATGTCCCTCAGTGGTGCCCTCTTCTAAAAGTTCCGATTTTGTGCTCCGCGGTTCTATCACTTGCCAGAAGCGGTGGAGGCCCCCTCCCCCGCCGTCTATCCTCCTGAATATCACCTCGGACTCACTTCTCCACACATCCTACCTTCCAGTAAGTGGTGGCTTCTCTGTTCAGAGAGTTGTTGCTACTCTCTTCTTCAATCTCCTATTGAGTTCATAGGTGTTCAGAATGGTTTGATCCCTATTCAGCTGAATTCCTGAGACCAGACGAAATCCAGGTCTCCTACTCCTCCGCCATCTTGCTTTGCTAGTCTTGTGAAAATCATTATTGATGGTCTATGAAAATCAGCACCCTCCTATACTTCTTACCTCTTTGGCTGTGGACTAAGGTATTTAATCTCTTTTTGTCTTGTTAACCACATAAATAATTGCTGAAATAAATATCTTTCAAAATTGAGAAAGTTGCATTTTCAATCTAAAAATGAGAATGAACATAAAGTATGTGTATGTGATAAATAATATGTACCTGATAATAAACATAAATTATATTTTGTTCATAGTAATATTATGTCCTTTCTAAAGTTTTCAAGTTGTATTTTTATTATTATTATCGGAAAAGAAGAAAAAGTGAGCTTGTGAAATATTTTCATTGTAAAAATTCTTGTTCTTACTTTTCTTTTAAATGTATAAAATCAGCAAATGAATGAGGAAGAAAAACCTATCATCTCTGTCAGGCAAAATGGTATCTTAAAACTTAAATATATTTTTAAAGATTTTATTTATTTACCAGAGAGAGACACAGTGAGAGAGGGAACACAAGCAGGGGGAGTGGGAGAGGGAGAAACAGGCTTCCCGCCGAGCAGGGAGCCTGATGTGAGGCTCCATCCCAGAAGCCTGGGACCATGACCTGAGCCGAAGGCAGACACTTAATGCCTGAGCCACCCAGGTGCCCCCAAAACTTAAATATTTCTATTAATTTTCTTTCTTCCACCAGGAGAGACATTTCTGTAATTGAGATTTAGTGTACGAGTATGAACTTTAGGTAGCTTTTTTTTTATGTAAACATTTTCACTTTTATTAATCCATCTTCAAATGCCTTTTTAATGGCTTTATAATATTCTATCTTTTGAATGCAGCATAAATTATTCGCCTCTTTCCATTTGCTTATTAGTAAATTTTTCACTAATTTTTCTAGAGCTCCTATTGAAAAGCTGATATAACTTTTGTCTCCTGAGAGCTGTTATCTGAACACACTATATTATGAAGGTACATTGCTCTTCCATATGTGACATGAAAAAATACATTTAACAAAGATATTTTAAGAAGCAAAATAGTAATGTAGCAAAGATTTCTTTTTTTTTATGTCCAGTTAGGCAGCATATAGTACATCATTAGTTTTAGATGTAGTGTTCAGTGATTCATTAGTTGCATTTAATACCCAGTGCTCATCACAACATGTGCCCTCCTTAATAGCCATCACCTGGTTACCCCATTCCTCCACCCCCCTCAGTTTGTTTCCTGGAGTCCAGAGTCTCTCATGGTTTTTCTCCCTCTCTGATTTCTTCCCATTCAGTTTTCTCTCCCTTCCGCTGTGGTCCTCTGTGCTATTCCTTATGTTCCACATATGAGTGAAACTATATGATAATTGTCTTTCTCTGCTTGACTTATTTCACTTACCATAATTCCCTACAGTTCTATCCCTGTCGTTGCAAATGGTGGGTATCATCCTTTCTGATGATATTCCTTTCTTAAGAAGCAAAATCCACACTTTTCATTCATTCCTTTTGGAAAGGGCTCATCTTCCCCATTCATGTATTCCATTCAGGTTCTGGCCTCCAATTTTCTTCCATTAAAAAATATAAGGGACTAGGAAGGTTCTGTTCAGGTTTAAGAAGACAATGGTCCCCCCATTAAGAAACTGTCATGGTCATCAACAGTGTGGGTTAAAATGACAATCAAAGAGCATGAGCCCAACTGAGTTGGAAGAAGAAGAATGAAGGATAACATATAATTCCATCTCTTGTATGTGCCTTGCCTGCAAATCCCTCTTTTCACCAGTAGATCTCAAAGTTGAACAGTAGCCTGTGGGGCCTTCAAGTAGGTGATAGAGTGAATGAATATGTTGATGTTAGTAGGGGAATTTATCATTAAGGTGAGTAGTTCATATAGGTAAGTTGTAAGGAGATATCTATATTCCCACAAGAATTACACTGTAGATTCTACTTTTAGAAATAGACTTTTCATTGTTTTATATTGAAAAGTCAATGGATAATTTACTGGCATTTTACTTATTCTCTGAAGACACCTAATCACTCAGGTCCTGTGGCACATTGTAATGATTTGTGTCAGTTAATGTTCAATATCAGTTCTGTCTACACTGTGGGGAACAATGTCTTGTTCCTTGTATTGTCCTGCAGTGAAGAAGTGGTTTGTTTAGTGGTTTAGTCTTGATTTCTGTGGAAATGAGAATGGTTTCTACTTGCCAGGAGCTATTTTATCAACACTTTTTCTCAGTATAATATTTTTTTGAGCTCATTGATTTTTTTATTAATTCTATCTTATTATGTTGTGTTAGTCGCCTTACATTACATCATTAGTTTTTGATGTAGTGTTCTATGATTCATTGTTTGCATATAACACCCAGTGCTCCATGCAGTACGTGCCCTCCTTAATATCCATCACTGGGCTAATCCATCCCCCCACCCCCTTCCCCTCTAGAACCCTCAATTTGTTTCTCAGAGTCCATAGTCTCTCATGGTTCAACTTCTCCTCCAATTTGCCCCCCCCTTCATTTTCCCCTTCTTACTATCTTCTTTTTTTTTAACGTATAATGTATTATTTGTTTCAGAGGGTCTGTGATTCCTTCAGTCTTTTAAAATATTGCGTGTTTGATAAATACTTTCAGAAGAGCTAATATTTGGGGTGCCTGGGTACCTCAGTCAGTTAAGTGTCTGACTCTTGATTACAGCTCAGGTCATGATCACAGGGCCCTGAGATTAAGCCTCACACTGGGTTTGTGCTGAGCGTGGAGCATGCTTAGCATGCTTAAGATTCTCTCTCTCCCTCTGCCCCTCTAAAAAAATGAGCTAATATTTAAGAGTATTTTTTATTGTTAGGGGTTTTTTTTCCTAAACATTCTTCATCTTTTCCATCTTCACAGCAATCACATGATATGGATGCTGGTAGTTTCATTTCATACATTAGGACAATGAGGTAGAGAGGAGTGAGATGTGACTCAAAGAAAGTCACAGTGCTGCTAAGTAGGACCTGTGGGTAAACATCATCCTTGAAGAAACTTAGAGAAAAAGGATAAAGATGATAATAAAAATCCCCATGAACGTCTCACCAAGCTGAAACTCTCTCCATTATGGTGTGTGGAGTTCTAGATTTCTTCTTTGCAGATACATGGACATAAATATTACTTTGTGGACTACAAATACATTTATGAGTCACAGGTGCATATGCACAGAGTTTTGTATTCTTCTTGTTTCAGTTCACTTCATATTCAGAGCAACTCACCATGTCACTGAAGCATTTTTTCATGTCTGAAACTATGAACTGTTTATCTTTGTCACTCAGGAGCTGCCTGAAACTGTGCAAATTTCTTAATCTCTTTCTGTCTCAAAATCCTCATCTGAAAATAGATGTGATAACAATCCTATCGCAGAAGTTAGTGTACATTAAATAACTGAGAGTATTTCGGTCTTGTAACTGCTACCCCAGGTTCTGGAATATAGTAAATTTTTGATTACATATTATTTCTACTATCATTTCACAAACTTAATATCCCCAAATTGTCACCCATTATTATTTACACCAACTTTCATCGTGAAAAACTTTGGTGACCATTCTGAAGTAGTACCTTGAAAACCAGTCACATATTATTAGTATTTTATTTTTCTGCATCTATTTTTCCACATTCCTTTTTTCCTCCATCCTTTCTTCAGCAAAGCTTTTTTTCTTGCCTTTTATGATTTCCATATGGTTTTCTCCAAATGTTTGCCTGTAATAAAACTTGAAACAGTTCTGCCTAAAACTTATGTGTGACTCTGTCACATACCATATGGAGCTGATATGAACTCTGGTTTGGGTCCTTCCTGAGGAGGAAAGAGAGGAAGAAGTCAGAATGGCTGGATTTTCCTCCTGAGGCAGCTGCCCTGTTTTCTCTGTCTTCCAATAAATACCATTTCTGAAGTGATCCACACTGGGCAGTTGTATGTTGAGGAGGTGGAGGCCAGTAGACCAGAAGTCCAATGGCCTATGCATAAGAGGACTGACTCTTCCTCTGTGGGAAAGTGCTTCCTGGGGATGAGAAAAACAAGAAGACAAAGAGGAGGTATCCACAGCCACTCTGGAGGGAGGTCCCCTGCTCCACCACTGCTGCCAGGCATTTCCTTCCAGATCCTGTGTGTGTGTGAGCATGCACCTGCACATGTGTGTTTCTGTGCACATGTGTTTGTTCACATGTGTGTACCTATATGAGTGGGTGTGCCTGTGTTTGTGCATCTGTGCGTCTCTGTGTATGTGTTGTATGAAGAGGTGGCAGTTGTGTGAATGTGTCTAATTGGGGGAGTCCACACTTTCTACGTGACTTTACCTCAAGGAAGTCTGAGAAACAGTATTTGACGTTTTCTCTTCCTATACTGGCAATGAATTCATTTTTCCACTAAGACTCATAAAGTGGGGAATTCCCTGGACATAGATGAGGGTTTCAGATGCTAGGAGCCAAGAAGGGAGAAAAATGGCCACTTCAGACACATTCACGAAAAAATGTGTTTTCTCTTCGTTAATTATTCAAACGGAGGTAAACAAAGGCAGAATTTATCTTTTATTCATCATTTTTAACACTTTCAAAAATAGAGATTTTATTTTCTATATTTTTTATAACATTAATAGCTCACAATATTGTAGGCATTTCTACATGTTAGGTGCTGTGCTACAAACATGTTGGTTCTATTATCTCATTTAATCTTCACAAAGCCTACTAAGTGGGAGGCTTTATTATTGTTTCTATCTTTCAGATGAGAAAAGGGGGGCTTTTGACACACCAGGAATTTTATCAAAGGTCTGATATGAATAAGTAGCTGAACAATAATTTGAACCAGAGGATCTATGTCTAGAACGCACATTCTTAAATGAGATATTTTATTTCTTCCATATGTACTTTTTATAACATATTATATACCGCTATGTAATAAAAATATGTATAAGCGTATAAATACATATGTATGTATGTATGTATTTACAGAGGTGTCTGTGTATGTATTTCTATCAAGGTTCTAGAATGCATACTTAGGATTCATTACAGGAAATACTCTAAATGTGCTTCCTCAATAATGCTTCCTGAGATTCATTGATTCACCCATCAATTCAGCAAGGGTGTACAGAGGCTGCACTAGAGATGAGTCATGTGCAGACCCTGGCAAGGTCACAGACACCAGAGACATAGGTCCTCCTTGGGAGCACTTGTATCCCAGCAGCACTTGTGTTCATCTTCCTTCATTTGGCACTGCACCTGACCCTCACAGTCAGGTCTATGATCACAGTCACCCGCCCTCCCTCCATTTCAAGTCCCTTGTTATGCAGCCTGTACCATCCATACTCCCTAGAACTCTCTCAGGACAAAGAACTGATGGTTCCTGACTCAGGCTGTTCTCAACAACCCCAGACAGAAGCTCTCATCAGGAGACCATCAGGTCAATGGGAAGTTGGAGCAGGAAGGCTGACATCCTGCAGGCATAGCTGGTGACTGTATGCTTTTTTCCCCTTGATTTTAGGACTGAGGTACCTGTCAGGGAGCACAGAGTGGAGGCTGAGGCTGAGGCTGGGACTAGGGCTGAGGTTGCCCATGTGGAAAGGATAAAGTCCAGAACTGAAGAGAAGTTCTTTGGGCTGACTGTCTTGCTCCTCTAATATTTTGTACATTTGCACGTGGTTTCATCTACTGTGTTCTGTGGACTGTATAAAAATAATTGCAGTAGAGGAGACAGGATATCTCAGTGCTGCCTATTTATTGTTCTCATCTTATTGCCTCTGAACAGGTGTTATAAGAGACCAAATATGTATCAGGTACCCAAAGCCTGATTCATTTTTGTTGGTACCAATAAATGACTAAGGTGACAGGTGCAATGTTGAATATGGTATATAAATGTAATTATCCCTTTTTTTCTACTATGGATATAGATATTTCTGGTTGTGTCATTTTGACTATTAACTGGAAAGAGAGACAGAGACAGAGACAGAACAAAACAGAATTTTCCTCAAAATATTTAGAGAAGGCATTAATTAATTTCTTAGGGTTCCCCCATAATTTGAAGAGATGGAGGAATGAACTTATTATCTCAAAGAAAAGTGATAGATGGTTGCTTGTAACTGACCATCTTGTCTATTCAGGCTTTGCCTCCATGGACAAGGTGGAGACCTGAGAACCCTGATGGCCAGAGAACCAGATCAGTGTGTGTGACTGATGGTGTCAGGAAGGAAATGTGGGCCACCATTCCACTCAATTTCTAATGAGGTTTCTGATTTTTCTGGAGAATATTGGTCAGGTTGTGGCAAAAACAATCCCACCAGTCTATTTCAGGATAGTTTGACAGGAGTAAATGAATACAGACACAGATGATAGAGACAGAGGTGGAGAAAGTGACATAGACAGATATGTAGATAGAGACAGAGATGGAGACAGAAACTGACAGAGACATGGACAGAGGTATATCTGGTGCAGATGAAAATATTGCAAATGTGCCTCAAGGAAGACTTTTCTAAATTAATTGTCCCAATTATTTCATGGTAAGGAGTAGAGACAGATGTAAAATTTAAAAGAAGTATTGATAATAATGCTGAGTCCTCTACCAGCCTGGATGCTAAGCATCTTGGATTTCTCATCTCATAGTCCTCACACCAGTCAATGGGGTGGATGACAGCATCTCTGCTCCACAGAAGACAACTCTGGAGTTGCTCCAACTGACCTCCTCTGAGTCTGGAGCTCCCAGGATCTATGCAAACACCAGCTTTTGTTGTTGTTGCTGTTTTACTGCATTTCTCATGACTGTCAGTTTC
Organism: Callorhinus ursinus; assembly: GCF_003265705.2. Taxonomy (NCBI): domain Eukaryota; kingdom Metazoa; phylum Chordata; class Mammalia; order Carnivora; family Otariidae; genus Callorhinus; species Callorhinus ursinus. The sequence goes on from NW_027397984.1 coordinate 12,222, forward strand.
TCTCAAGGATTTGAATTATAAAATTTGGTTCCTAGATCAAACAAACGTATTTTCATTGGTTCCTTTTTCTAGATTAGTTTATCTTCTTTAGATTCAGGAAGATTCACAGATTGTTTTCTAAATACCCCATATCTTGTCTCTATAACTCTATGTAGTTACTACCTCCTGAACAGAGGATCTATAGCACAGAAATCTCCTTTTTAACAATAAAAAAGTGCACGGCCTTGGCAGAATAATTAGAAAAAGGCACTTTTTCTCCAGGCCGACTAGCCCTGCCCAGGGTATAGAGGGGGGTGGGAATGGGATGGATTTTGGTCCCCACTGTGCCCCCTCCCATAGGCACCCTTGAGCAGGGCACACTGGTTAGAACAACGGAGGCTACAACTCTGGGTGAGTTGCCGAGGAGGGAAGCGTCATTAATGTTGATAACTTATATATGTATCCTTTCTGCATTCTGATATTGGAGGGAGGTGCTAAACTTACCAATTGAAAATAATTTCCTGTGGGTTGGAACAGCCTCTTTCAAGTTAGGACAATCTCCTTTGGCACATTCTTCATCCTTTGTTTCTCTGTCTGTCTGCTGCTCATTCTCATGATGACATCACTACACATGGGAGGAGAGTTAGTTCTTAAGTCTTCCTCCCACCTTCTTCCAGCCCTTTGTCCTGCTGGTCTTTAGGATTCGGCCTCTTCATCAGAACTATCTTGTGCAATAACCAGCTCTGAACCCACCACTACTGATTCACACCACGCCTTAGGATGTAAAGTTTCCACCCTGCAGCTTCTGTTCTTGTCTAAGCATCGATTCTTTCTTCCATAAAATAGGTGTATTTGCAGGATTTTTATGGTGATCACATGATTTCCTTGACAGACTCAACATCTAGCATATTATCTGGCAGCTAAATGGATATGAATTCCAATTTGTTCACTACTAGCACCTTCAGATTGAGCTTTTCACAGTTATTGAAAATCTCTGAGCACCTTACGTCTGAGATAATCAGACCATTTCAACATACAGTCTCTAAATACAAATGCAAGTCAATGGGAAATTATGTCAAACCAGAGATTTAGGGCAGGGTTAGTGATATCTGTAGGGGTACATTGATAACCATCAGACTCCATTTCCTCTGATACTGAGGCATTACATAACAAGAAGTATATAAAATGCTTAATACAATGCCTACCTAGTACATAAAGAGTTCTCAGTAAAAGTTACTATTACTAAAATCTTATCAGAACATTATGTTTATTAAATTTCAAAGGAACTTAATTCTTTTTCCTCGAGGAAAGGAAAGCAATCATAGAAATCTGTTGACCTATGAACTACAAATGCTAATTCTACCACTTTCAGAATATAACTACAGAGGTTTGGCAGCCACTCCGTAACTTCAATTTAGAAGTTAAAAAAATAAAGGCAACAGAATTTACAGTAGATAAGAATGATCAGTTTGTGATTGAAACAGTCAAATCTTGACTCATAGATGTCAGAAGGGTAGATGAAGAAATGACAAAAAAGATAAATCAATTATAACAAATGTGAGAGGCTGGAGTTTAGTTGACCTTATCAAAGTGGCACAAGAAAGTCTCTATTTTCTCTTCATAAGAGTTAGGATTGGTTCACTACTACACCCTTGTTTTTTGTATTAAAATCAAGAACACAGAACTAGATTCATCATAATACTGATTCATAAAGCCCTATGATCATTTATCTACACAGAGATCTCTTTATTTTATTCTACTTAGGTGATGGTGACTTACTTAATAATGTGACAAATACCTGAGATCCCTGATATAATGAAAGAACAAAAGCATTAGAAATAATCTACATGCCCCCTCTTCTAAGTTAATAAACTAGAAAAGCACAGACGTTACTGATAATCTCTCAACACTTGTCCAGCTTCATGTTTTGTTCATGAAGGAACAGAGCACATCCTGTTCTGTTATAGTGGTTTTGTGGAAAGAGAAATGAAAGGAACTAGATAAAATCTCCCAACTCTGCAACTTGTTTTATTTATTTGGGGGGCAAATATAACTGCCTTATTTGACTGTCTGCTTGATTTCATTCTTTTGCTCCTTCACACGGACAACTACCTCTCTTTACCATGCCCTGGGCATTATGAGGTGGGCCTTTAGGGACTACAGAGATGGTTTTCCTTATTCTCTGGTTGCTGTTTGGGAGCAGCCAATGGAAGCAGCAGCAAGAGACTGGGAAGTGGGAGAGAGTGAGCTTAGGGTTCCCTCCCTGAAGGGGGCTTGCATCCTCACAGGGGCCAACATACAGTGACAACTCCTGCCATACCCAGAGCTTCATGCTCAGGAACAAAGAGGGGCATGTGGGAGAGGCCATTCCCTTTTATACCAATCAACCCACTGGAGGAATTTGTTTCTTTTTTCCCAGGCTCTAAATCCACAGGCTTGGAAATCTAGAAGAAATGCTTCTGTCAGGTAACATGGTGTTGGTACTTTGAGCTTCAATTTCTATTAGCCAACTTTCCATTGGAAATTAGAGCAAAGGTTCCCATTATTGTAATCCACAGGGGTTAAGTTCTTGGAGCACATAGCAATGGGGAGAAAAGTGGTGTATTGATCCTGAGGAGGAAACAGAAGATTTCACAGATTCCACCCTTTGTGCACCTAAGCATCCATGCTTGTTCTTTGCCTGAAGGAGAAATCTGTGCCCCTACGGTTTTTCTTCCCAATCTCTGGATGAACATGTGAGGCTAATTTTCAATCAACCTTCTATGAATGGTAGCAGATCATGTTTTCAGGCAGTAAAAGTGCCAAACAACCTACTTGAACAAAACTATGGTTGTGTGCAATTCTGCTTGAGATTATCTCATT
>NW_027397985.1:0-7682 GCF_003265705.2 Callorhinus ursinus
TCTGTGACTTCTACTGGTTCCCACTGTCCTGTGTTCATTCTCTGTCTGTTTCTCAGTCTCTCTGTCTGTGTCTCTCACAGGAGTAGACCTTTGGGTTCCATGGGCGATGTGAGAAACCTCAGAAGCCTCCCTTGTCCCCATTTCCCTCTCCGGTCCTGGTGCACCATTCCTTCCTTAGGCCTCCTCACCCTGACTGGAGCAGTGATTCTGGATCCTCTTCCACATGGGGACCCTGAGGCTGCAACTAGGAGGACCCTGACCTTGGTCTCCAGACTGGTGGCCCTGTGCTCTGCCACGTTCTGCGTAGCCAGGTCCTCAGGCCCCCAAGCCCAGAGTCTCTCCTCTGCTGAGAAGGAGCTCGAGGGTTTAGAAAACCTTTTCCCAAGACTGGGATCACAGGGGGTCGAGGATGGATATCCAAGGCCCAGAGGCAATTCTATAAGCCTGTGGGACCCTTGGGACACTGCATCTCTGCAGCCCAAATGACAGCAGAGTTAGCTGAGGCCTTTTGTGCTATAGCCCTCCGGACTTGTGGGTGGGGATCTCTTCCTACTCCCAAGTGCCCAGGGTGGTGGTGGACTCCGGAACCCAGACACTGTCTTTTCCCAGTGCCCTGGCAACACCCTGGGTCCCTTGGGGAAACCTGACCTTCAGGCCGGGCTGTCCACCCTTCCCTATGGGGCCTGGTTCCGGGTCCTGCAGCCCCACAGTGAGGAGAGGTGAGGCCAGGCAGGAGCGGGGAGAGGGCAGAGTGGAGTCTCCCTGAGGGCCATGAATCCCTGATCAGTGCAGACCCTGTTGTGTGCTGGCCCCTCGGGCACCGAGATTTCAGCTCCTGGTCTGGCTCCAGGAGGGAGACCAGACTGTGGCTCCTGCTAGCTCAGATGTGTCACTCTGTCCTAGAGCTACAGCCTGACCCACCAGCTGAACTCCCCCTCCTAGTCGGCCAGCTCACCTTCACGGTCAAGTACAGGCCATCATGAAGTTCAGGGGCCAGTGCGTGCCTGGTCAGGCAGGGGACGGCTCACTTTCAACTCAGGGAGTCCCTAGCTGGTCTAGCAGGGTCTCTAGAGGGCTGGAATTCCAGGTTCTCTGCTGACCAGCTCTGGGACTGGAGCCATTTAACTCCCCTCGCTGGGCCTCGCTCTCCTCCTCTGTGCAATGGGGTGATCCTGAATGATCCCTGCCATGGCGGGGAACATGTGGAATGCTGGTGATTGAGGTAATCCGGGCACGGAGCCTGGATTGCAGAGTGCAGAGGGGGATGGTGAGCGGTGTGGGCAGTGAGCACTACTTCACCCAAAAGCAATTTAGCTCTTCCATGCAGCCGCCAGGTCACTGGCTGGAGCGCAGGAGCAGTGGCCCACCACAATCCTGACAACGGGCCCCAGCGTGTGTCTCTTCCTCAGCACTGGTACACGGTGGGGACCCCGGGATATGGGGCCAGCTCATCTCACTGAGGGAAGGAGACGAAAGAAGGCTTTCCTTGGGGACCCCCAAGGCCACATAAGAGGGGAGGAGGCTTCCCCCCAACAGTACATTGAAATTCTGCTTCTGTAAGAACCTGAGACTTGGGCTCTGGTTATTTCACTTGCTGGGCTGACGAGATACACTTGTTCTCCTAGACTCCTCCTCAGATGAAGAGCTCTTGCAGGTCCCGGGCATTCTGGAGCCGGGGCAGGGAGAGGGGCCAGTCCCCTCCCTGGCTCCTGTGTGAGACCTGTCCTCCCAAAGCCAGGATGGTTTCGGGTCATGTTCCTGGGCTAGGGTTGGAGACAGCCTGTCACTGCTCCTGGCTCTGGGGCTGAGTGGGCCTTTTTTTATGCATAGCAACACCCACCTTACGCAGGGGCTTTAGAAAGAACACACTCCTGGACCCGGTCCTGCCCCAGGACGGTGGCTGCTTCCCCAGCGCCAGAAGAAGAGGGATATCCTCTGGTTCTTTGGGCTTTGATCCTCTGACGCACGAGCTAGCACTGAAAAGTTTCTAGCCCTCCACTGGAAGTGCACCAGCCCTGAGTGGGCCAGTCCCTGTGCACACACGAAGACGGACAACGTGCCAAGTAAGTGAAGGAGGTGATCCTGTTCAAACGTCCTGCGGGTCCGTGGGGCTTGCTGCTTCTGTGCCCTCCACTGGGCCGCCTTTCCCTGGAGGGAAAACCTCCTGGAGTCGCCTCTCTGAACTTTGAGCTCCGTTCCTGCTGCTTTCAGGACCAAGGGACACCAACTGAGCATTGTGTCCCATGTCGTCAGGGCGATGGTGGTAATGGTCCGTTATGCTGGTCTGAGAGGGTCCTTCAGGTTCCTGCTCCCCTAGGCACAGGTGCGGTAGCGACAAGCACCGGAGCCATCCCCCAATTTCATCATTGTGCACCATGTTCCCCAGGGATGGTGCTAATGGTCCGTCGGGATCGTGTGGGAGGGTCCTCCAGGTTCCCGCTACCCCCAGGCACAGGTGTGGTGGCAAGAAGGCCCAGAGAAGTCCTCCAACTTCAGCATTGTGCACCCGGGGGTGATGGTGCGGGTCATGGGCTCTCAGGGTGGTACAGGAGGAACCTCCAGGTGGGGCCTGGTGGCTGGTGTAAACCAGATCGCACTCAACTTGCATGAGGGACAGATGAGTTGAGGTCTTCATTTGGAAGAGTAATTTCGCTTTTCCGAAAAGGTCAAGGTCATTGGCCTACTTTAGAATGAAGATAATGACTACTTAAAAACAGGTGTGTGTTTCCCCTTCTCCCAGAAATAGAAGCAGGTGTGCAGGTCATAGGTCAGAGAACCAACTTAACCCCACCTGACAGCACTTATCTGCTCTGGATCTAGGCGACTCAAGGTTTGAACATCAGCCTGTAAGTCAGTGATGGAGCATTTCACAGGATGTTAGTGTTCTGAGAAAGCAGAAGGTCCAATTGGCACAGGGTCATCTTCCTGTCAGGACTGGCGTTCAAATTTCTTATGAACCGCAAACGTCCGGGGATGTCCTCTTTTCTCTAGGTGACCCAGGGTTAGGGTTAGAGTTAGGGTACGGGTTCGGGCATGGGTTAGGGTACGGGATAGGGTTAGGGTACGGGATTGGGTTAGGGTACGGGTTAGGGTAGGGGATAGAGATAGGGTACGGGTTACGGCACGGTTTACGGTACAGGTTAGTGTTTAGCGATAGGGTACCGTTTAGGGTACGTGTTAGGGTTCGGGTACGCTTTAGGGTTAGGGTTCGTTTTAGGTGTAGGGTTAGGGGTTACGGTTATGGTAGGGGTTAGGGTTAGGGTACGGGTTAGGTTTAGGGTACAGGTTAAGTTTAGTGTTAGAGACCTGTACATATGTCCCGTGCCTGCTATCACAGGAGGCTGTGCAAATCTGGCAATGCAAGGATAAGCCAGGGGTTGCGCTTGGCATGGAACACAGCTCAGAGTGGCTTGAATCTGCTCTGGGGTACAGGAAAAGCCATCCCCCGCCTGCCTGTGTCCCAGCCCCCGTGGGAGGGTTTTAGTGAACTGATTCTGACCTTGTCCTCTCCCAACACAGTCTTCCAGGGTCTCCCTTTACGGTTAGGTCAGGTCCATGGGCCTCGTCTGTGCCCATGTGCTGGGCAGTCCCCACAGTGGCTCCTGGCACCCCTGAGTCCTGGTCACACATCCCTGTGAAATCCCTTCCCCTCCAGGGTGGATGGCCAATGTGACGGCGCTCTAAGGAATAGAATGGCACAAAATGCCGGGATATCTTTTCTATGCTGATGGAGTCTGTGACTTCTACTGGTTCCCACTGTCCTGTGTTCATTCTCTGTCTGCTTCTCGGTCTCTGTGTCTGTGTCTCTCACAGGAGTAGAACTGTGGGTTCCACGGGCGATGTGAGAAACCTCAGAAGCCTTCCTTGTCCCCATTTCCCTCTCCGGTCCTGGTGCTCCATTCCTTCCTAAGGCCTCCTCACCCTGACCGGAGCAGTGATTCTGGATCCTCTTCCACATGGGGACCCTGAGCCTGCAACAAGGAGGGCCCTGACCTTGGTCTCCAGACCGTGGCCCTGTGCTCTGCTACGTTCTGCGTAGCCAGGTCCTCAGGCCCCCAAGCCCAGGGTCTGTCCTCTGCTGAGAAGGACCTCGAGGGTTTAGAAAACCTTTTCCCAAGACTGGGATCACAGGGGGTCGGGGATGGATATCCAAAGCCAACAGGCACTTCTATAAGCCTGTGGGACCCTTGGGACACTGCATCTCTGCAGCACAAATGACAGCAGAGTAAGCTGAGGCCTTTTGTGCTATAGGCCTCTGGACTTGTGGGTGGGGATCTCTTCCTACTCCCAAGTGCCCAGGGTGGTGGTGGACTCCGGAACCCAGACAATGTCTTTTCCCAGTGCCCTGGCAAAACCTTGGGTTCTTTGGGGAACCGTGACCTTCAAGCCGGGTTGTCCACCCTTCCTTATGGGGCCTGGTTCCGGGTCCTGCAGCCCCACAGTGAGGAGAGGTGAGGCCAGGCAGGAGCGGGCAGAGGGCAGAGAGGATTCTCCCTGGGGGCCATGGATCCCTGATCACTGCAGATCATGTTGTGTGCTGGACCCTCGGGCACCGAGATTTCAGCTCCTGGTCTGGCTCCAGGAGGGAGACCAGAGTGTGGCTCCTGCTAGCTCAGATGTGTCACTCTGTCCTAGAGCTACAGCCTGACCCACCAGCTGAACTCCCCCTCCTAGTCGGCGAGCTCACCTTCACGGTCAAGTACAGGCCATCATAAAGATCAGGGGCCAGTGCGTGCCTGGTCAGGCAGGGGAGGGCTCACTTTCAACTGAGGGAGTCCCTGGCTGGTCTAGCAGGGGCTCTGGAGGGCTGGAATTCCAGGTTCTCTCCTGACCAGCTCTGGGACTGGAGCCATTTTACCTCCCCTCGCTGGGCCTCGCTCTCCTCCTCTGTTCAATGGGGTGATCCTGAATGATCCCTGCCATGGCGGGGAACATGTGGAGTGCTGGTGATTGACCTAAGCCGGGCACGGAGCCTGGATTGCAGAGTGCAAAAGGGGATGGTGAGCGGTGTGGGCAGTGAGCACTCCTTCCCCCAAAAGCAATTTAGCTCTTCCACGCAGCCGCCAAGTCACTGGCTGGAGCCCAGGAGCAGTAGCCCACCACAATCCTGACAACAGGCCCCAGCGTGTGTCTCTTCCTCAGCACGGGGACACGGTGGGACCGCGGGACATGGGGCCAGCTCCTCTCTCTATGGAAGGAGACGAAAGAAGTCTTTCCTTGGGGACCCCCAAGGCCACATAAGAGGGGAGGAGGCTTCCCGCCACAGTACATTGAAATTCTGCTTCTGTTAGAACCTGAGCCTTGGGCTTTGGTTATTTCACTTGCTGGGCTGACGAGATACACTTGTTCTCCTAGACTCCTCCTCAGATGAAGAGCTCTTGCAGGTCCCGGGCATTCTGGAGCCGGGGAGGGGAGAGGGGCCAGTCTCCTCCCTGGCTCCTGTAGGAGACCTGTCATCCCAAAGCCAGGATGGTTTCCGGTCGTGTTCCTGGGGTAGGGTTGGAGACAGCCTGTCACTGCTCCAGACTCTGGGGCTGAGTGGGCCTTTTTTCGGCATAGCAACACCCACCGAACGCAGGGGCTTTAGAAAGAACACACTCCTGGACCCGGTCCCGCCCCAGGACGGTGGCTGCCTTCCCCAGCGCCAGAAGCAGAGGGATATCCTCTGCTTCTTTGGGCTTTGATCCTCTGACCCACGAGCAAGCACTGAAAAGTTTCTAGCCCTCCTCTGGAAGTGCACCAGCCCTGAGTGGGCCAGTCACTCTCCACACACGAACGGACAACGTGCTAAGTAAGTGCAGGAGGTGTTCATGTTCAAACGGCCTGCGGGTCCATGGAGGATTGCTGCTTCTATGCCCTCCACTGGGCCGCCTTTCCCTGGAGGGAAATCCTCCTGGAGTCGCCTCTCTGAACTTTGAGCTCCGTTCCTGCTGCTTTCAGGACCATGGGAATCCAACTGAGCATTGTGTCCCATGTCGTCAGGGCGATGGTGGTAATAGTCCGTTATGCTGGTCTGGGAGGGTCCTTCAGGTTCCTGCTCCCCTAGGCACAGGTGCGGTAGCGACAAGCACCGGAGCCATCCCCCAATTTCATCATTGTGCACCATGCTCCCCAGGGATTGTGCTCATGGTCCGTCGGGATCGTCTGGGAGGTCCCTCCAGGTCCCGTTCCCCCCAGGCACAGGTGTGGTGGCAAGAAGCCCCAGAGCAGTCCTCCAACTTCAGCATTTTGCCCCCTGGGGTGCTGGTGCTGGTCATGGGCTCTCAAGATGGTACAAATGGAACCTCCAGGTGGGGCCTGGAGGCCGGTGTAAACCAGATCGCACTCAAGTTGCATGAGGAACAGATGAGTTGAGGTCTTCTTTTGGAAGAGTAATTTCGATTTTCCAAAAAGGTCAAGGTCATTGGTCTACTTTAGAATGAAGATAATGACGACATAAAAACAGGTGTGTGTTTCCCCTTCTCCCAGAAATAGAACCAGCTGTGCAGGCCATAGGTCAGAGGACCAACTTATCCCCACCTGACAGCACTTATGTGCTCTGGATCTAGGAGACTCAAGGTTTTGCACATCAGCCTGTGAGTCAGTAATGCAGCATTTCACAGGATGTTAGTGTTCTGAGAAAGCAGCAGGTCCAATTGGCACAGTGTCATCTTCCTGTCAGGAGTGGCGGTCAAATTTCTCATGAACCGCAAACTTCCGGGGATATCCTCTTTTCTGTAGTTGACCCAAGGTTAGGGTTAGAGTTAGAGTACGGGTTCGGGCATGGGTTAGGGTACTGGATAGTGTTAGGGTACGGGATTGGGTTAGGGTACGGGTTAGGGTAGGGGTTAGAGATAGGGTACGGGTTAGGGCTCGGTTTATGGTACAGGTTAAGGTTTATTGTTAGGGTACTGTTTAGGGTACGTGTTAGTGTTCGGGTACGCTTTAGGGTTAGGGTTCGTTTTAGGGGTAGGGTTAGGGGTTAGGGTTATGGTAGGTGTTAGGGTTAGGGTACAGGTTAGGTTTAGGGTAGAGGTTAAGGTTAGTGTTAGGGACCTGTACATATGTCCCGTGCCTGCTATCACAGGAGGCTGGTGCAAACCTGGCAATGCAAGGATGAGCCAGGGGCTGCGCTTGGCATGGAACACAGCTCAGAGTGGCTTGAATCTGCTCTGGGGTTCAGGCAAAGCCATCCCCCGCCTGCCTGTGTCCCAGCCTCCGTGGGAGGTTATTAGTGAACTGATTCTGACCTTGTCCTCTCCCAACACAGACTTCCAGGGGCTCCCATTATGGTTAGGCTCAGGTCCATGTGCCTCGTCTGTGCCCATGTGCTGGGCAGTCCCCACAGTGGCTCCTGGCACCCCTGAGTCCTGGTCACACATCCCTGTGAAATCCCTTCCCCTCCAGGGTGGATGGCCAATGGATTGGCGCTCTAAGGAATAGAATGGCACAAAATGCCGGGATGTCTTTTCTATGCTGAAGGTGTCTGTGACTTCTACTGGTTCCCACTGTCCTGTGTTCATTCTCTGTCTGCTTCTCGGTCTCTGTGTCTGTGTCTCTCACAGGAGTAGACCTGTGGGTTCCATGGGCGATGTGAGAAACCTCAGAAGCCTCCCTTGTCCCCATTTCCCTCTCCGGTCCTGGTGCTCCATTCCTTCCTAAAGCCTCCTCACCCTGACCGGAGCAGTGATTCTGGATCCTCT
>NW_027397985.1:7782-15049 GCF_003265705.2 Callorhinus ursinus
CTGACCTTGGTCTCCAGACTGGTGGCCCTGTGCTCTGCCACGTTCTGCGTAGCCAGGTCCTCAGGCCCCCAAGACCAGGGTCTGTCCTCCGCTGAGAAGGATCTCGGGGGTGTAGAAAACCTTTTCCCAAGACTGGGATCACAGTGGGTTGGGGATGGATATCCAAGGCCAACAGGCACTTCTGTAAGCCTGTGGGACCCTTGGGACACTGCATCTCTGCAGCCCAAATGACAGCAGATTAGGCTGAGGCCTTTTTTGCTATAGCCCTCCGGACTTGTGGGTGGGGATCTCTTCCTACTTCCAAGTGCCCAGGGTGTTGGTGGACTCCGGAACGAGACAATGTCTTTTCCCAGTGCCCTGGCAACACCTTGGGTCCTTTGGGGAACCCCGACCTTCAGGCCGCGCTGTCCACCCTTACCTATGGGGCCTGCTTCCGGGGCCTGCAGCCCCACAGTGAGGAGAGTTGAGGCCAAGAAGGAGCGGGGAGAGGGCAGATTGGACTCTCCCTGGGGGCCATGGATCCCTGCTCAGTGCAGACCCTGTTGTATGCTGGCCCCTCGGGCACCGACAATTCAGCTCCTGGTCTGGCTCTAGGAGGGAGACCAGAGTGTGGCTCCTGCTAGCTCAGATGTGTCACTCTGTACTAGAGCTACAGCCTGACGCACCGGCTGAACTCCCCCTCCTAGTCGGCGAGCTCACCTTCACGGTCAAGTACAGGCCATCATAAAGGTAAGGGGCCAGTGCGTGCCTGGTCAGGCAGGGGAGGGCTCACTTTCATCTCAGGGAGTCCCTGGGTGGTCTAGCAGGGGCTCTGGAGGGCTGGAATTCCAGGTTATCTCCTGACCAGCTCTGGGACTGGAGCCATTTTACCTCCCCTCGCTGGGCCTCGCTCTCCTCCTCTGTGCAATGGGGTGATCCGGAATGATCCTTGCCATGGTGGGGAACATGTGGAGTGCTGGTGATTGACGTAAGCCGGGCACGGAGCCTGGATTGCAGAGTGAAGAGGGGGATGGTGAGCGGTGTGAGCAGTGAGCACTCCTTCCCCCAAAAGCAATTTAGCTCTTCCATGCAGCCGCCTGGTCACTGGCTGGAGCCTAGGAGCTGTGGCCCACCACACTCCTGTCACCGGGCCCCAGCGTGTGGCTCTTCCTCAGCACTGGGACACGGTGGGGACCGCGGGACATGGGGCCAGGTCCTCTCTCTGAGGGAAGGAGACGAAAGAAGGCTTTCCTTGGGGACCCCCAAAGCCACATAAGAGGGGAGGAGGCTGCCCCCAAACAGTACATTGAAATTCTGCTTCTGTTAGAACCTGAGCCTTGGGTTTTGGTTATTTCACTTGCTGGGCTGACGAGATACACTTGTTCTCCTAGACTCCTCCTCAGATGAAGAGCTCTTGCAGGTCCCGGTCATCCTGGTGCCGGGGAGGGGAGAGGGGCCAGTCCCCTCCCTGGCTCCTGTAGGAGACCTATCCTCCAAAATCCAGGATGGTTTCGGGTCGTGGTCCTGGGCTAGGGTTGGAGACAGCCTGTCACTGCTCCTGACTCTGGGGCTGAGTGGGCCTTTTTTAGACATAGTAACACCCACCGAACGCAGGGGCTTTAGAAAGAACACACTCCTGGACCCGGTCCCGCCCCAGGACTGTGGCTGCCTTCCCCAGCGCCAGAAGAAGAGCGATATCCTCTGCTTCTTTGGGCTTTGATCCTCTGACCCACGAGCTAGTACTGAAAAGTTTCTAGCACTCCTCTGGAAGTGCACCAGCCGTGAGTGGGCCAGTCACTGTGCACACACGAAGACGGACAACGTGCTAAGTAAGTACAGGAGGTGATCCTGTTCAAACGGCCTGCGGGTTGGTGGGGCTTGCTGCTTCTGTGTCCTCCACTGGGCCGCCTTCGCTGGAGGGAAATCCTCCTGGAGTCGCCTCTCTGAAATTTGAGCTCCGATCCTGCTGCTTTCAGGACCAAGGGACTCCAACTGAGCATTGTGTCCCATGTCGTAAGGGCGATGGTGGTAATGGTCCTTTATGCTGGTCTGGGAGGGTCCTTCAGGTTCCTGGTCCCCTAGGCACAGGTGCGGTAGCCACAAGCACCGGAGCCATCCCCCAATTTCATCATTGTGCACCATGTTCCCCAGGGATGGGGCTAATGGTCCGTCGGTATCGTGTGGGAGGGCCCTCCAGGTTCCCGCTTCCCCCAGGCACAGGTTTGGTGGCCAGAAGCCCCAGAGCATGTCCTCCAACTTCAGCATTGTGCCCCCGGGCGTGCTGGTGCTGGTCATGGGCTCTCAAGATGGTACAGGAGGAACGTCCAAGTGGGGCCTGGAGCCTGGAGTATACCAGATCGCACTCAAGTTGCATGAAGAACAGATGAGTTGATGTCTTCATTTGGAAGAGTAGTTTCAGTTTTCCAAAAAGTTCAAGGTCATTGGTCTACTTTAGAATGAAGATAATGAGTACTTAAAAACAGGTGTGTGTTTCTCCTTCGCCCAGAAATAGAAGCAGTTGTGCAGGCCATTGTTTAGAGGACCAACTTATACCCACCTGACAGCACTTATCTGCTCTGGATCTAGGAGACTCAAGGTTTTGAACATCAGTCTGTGAGTCAGGGATGCAGCATTTCACAGGATGTTAGTGTTCTGAGAAAGCAGCAGGTCCAATTGGCACAGTGTCATCTTCCTGTCATGACTGGCCCTCAAATTTCTCATGAACCGAAACTTCCGGGGATGTCCTCTTTTCTCTAGTTGACCCAGGGTTAGGGTTAGAGTTAGAGTACGGATTCAGGCATAGGCTAGGGTACTGGATAGGTTTAGGGTACGGGTTAGGGTAGGGGTTAGAGATAGGGTATGGGTTAGGGTACGGTTTACAGTACAGGTTAGAGTTTAGGGTTAGGGTACCGTTTAGGGTACGTGTTAGGTTTCGGGTACGCTTTAGGGTTAGGGTTCGGTTTAGGGGTAGGGTTAGGGGTTAGGGTTATGGTAGGTGTTAGGTTTAGGGTACGGGTTAGGTTTAGGGTACAGGTTAAGTTTAGTGTTAGGGACCTGTACATATGTCCCGTGCCTGCTATCACAGGAGGCTGGTGCAAACCTGGCAATGCAAGGATGAGCCAGGGGCTGCGCTTGGCATGGAACACAGCTCAGAGTGGCTTGGATCTGCTCTGGGGTCCAGGCAAAGCCATACCCCGCCTGCCTGTGTCCCAGCCCCCGTGGGAGGGTATTAGTGAACTGATTCTGACCTTCTCTCCCAACACAGACTTCCAGGGGCTCCCATTACGGTTAGGCTCAGGTCCATGGGCCTCGTCTGTGCCCATGTGCTGGGCAGTCCCCACAGTGGCTCCTGGCACCCCTGAGTCCTGGTCACACATCCGTGTGAAATCCCCTCCCCTCCAGGTTGGATGGCCAATGTGACGGCGCTCTAAGGAATAGAATGGCACAAAATGCCGGGATATCTTTTCTATGCTGATGGAGTCTGTGACTTCTACTGGTTCCCACTGTCCTGTGTTCATTCTCTGTCTGCGTCTCGGTCTCTGTGTCTGTGTCTCTCACAGGAGTAGACCTGTGGGTTCCATGGGCGATGTGAGAAACCTCAGAAGCCTCCCTTGTCCCCATTTCCCTCTCCGGTCCTGGAGCTCCATTCCTTCCTAAGGCCTCCTCACCCTGACCGAAGCAGTGATTCTGGACCCTCTTCCACATGGGGACCCTGAGGCTGCAACTAGGAGGGCCCTGACCTTGGTCTCCAGACTGGTGGCCCTGTGCTCTGCCACGTTCTGCGTAGCCAGGTCCTCAGGCCCCCAAGCCCAGGTTCTGTCCTCTGCTGAGAAGGACCTCGAGGGTTTAGAAAACCTTTTCCCAAGATTGGAATCACAGGGGTCGGGGATGGATATCCAAGGCCAACAGGCACTTCTATAAGCCTGTGGGACCCTTGGGACACTGCATCTCTGCAGCCCAAATGACAGCAGACTAAGCTGAGGCCTTCTGTGTTATAGCCCTCCGGACTTGTGGGTGGGGATCTCTTCCTACTCCCAAGTGCCCAGGGTGGTGGTGGACTCCGGAACCCAGACACTGTCTTTTCCCAGTGCCCTGGCAACACCTTGGGTCCCTTGTGGAACCCTGACCTTCAGGCCGGGCTGTCCACCCTTCCCTATGGGGCCTGGTTCCGGGTCCTGGGCCCCACAGTGAGGAGAGGTGAGGCCAGGCAGGAGCGGGGAGAGGGCAGAGTGGACTCTCCCTGAGGGCCATGAATCCCTGATCACTGCAGACCCTGTTCTGTGCTGGCCCCTCGGGCACCAATATTTCAGCTCCTGGTCTGGCTCCAGGAGGGAGACCAGAGTGTGGCTCCTGCTAGCTCAGATGTGTCACTCTGTCCTAGAGCTACAGCCTGACCTACCAGCTGAACTCCCCCTCCTAGTCGGCCAGGTCACCTTCACGGTCAAGTACAGGCCATCATAAATGTCAGGGGCCAGTGCGTGCATGGTCAGGCAGGGGAGGGCTCACTTTCAACTCAGGGAGTCCCTGGCTGGTCTAGCAGGGGCTCTGGAGACCTGGAATTCCAGGTACTCTCCTGACCAGCTCTGGGACTGGAGCCATTTTACCTCCCCTCGCTGGGCCTCGCTCTCCTCCTCTGTGCAATGGGGTGATCCTGAATGATCCCTGCCATGGCGGGGACCATGTGGAGTGCTGGTGATTGACGTAAGCCGGGCACCGAGCCTGGATTGCAGAGGTCAGAGGGGGATGGTGAGCGGTGTGGGCAGTGAACACTCCTTCCCCCTAAAGCAATTTAGCTCTTCCACGCAGCCGCCAGGTCACTGGCTGGAGCCCAGGAGCAGTGGCCCACCACACTCCTGACACCGGGCCCCAGCGTGTGTGTCTTCCTCAGCACTGGGACACGGTGCGGACCGCGGGACATGGGGCCAGCTCCTCTCTCTGAGGGAAGGAGACGAAAGAAGGCTTTCCTTGGCGACCCCCAAGGCCACATAAGAGGGGAGGAGGCTTCCCCCCAACAGTACATTGAAATTCTGCTTCTGTTAGAACCAGAGCCTTGGGCTTTGGTTATTTCACTTGCTGGGCTGACGAGATACACTTGTTCTCCTAGACTCCTCCTCAGATGAAAAGCGCTTGCAGGTCCCGGGCATCCTGGAGCCGGGGAGGGGAGAGGGGCCAGTCCCCTCCCTGGCTCCTGTAGGAGACCTGTCCTCCCAAAGCCAAGATGGTTTCGGGTCGTGGTCCTGGGCTAGGGTTGGAGACAGACTGTCACTGCTCCTGACTCTGGGGCTGAGTGGGCCTTTTTTAGGCATAGCAACACTCACCGAACGCAGGGGCTTTAGAAAGAACACACTCCTGGACCCGGTCCCCCGCAGGACGTTGGCTGCCTTCCCCAGCGCCAGAAGAAGAGTGATATTCTCTGCTTCTTTGGGCTTTGATCCTCTGACCAATGAGCTAGCACTGAAAAGTTTCTAGCACTCCTCTGGAAGTGCACCAGCCGTGAGTGGGCCAGTCACTGTGCACACACGAAGACGGACAACGTGCTAAGTAAGTGCAGGAGGTGATCCTGTTCAAACGGCCTGCGGGTCGGTGGGGCTTGCTGCTTCTGTGCCCTCCACTGGGCCGCCTTTCCCTGGAGGGAAATCCTCCTGGAGTCGCCTCTCTGAACTTTGAGCTCCGTTCCTGCTGCTTCCAGGACCAAGGGACTCCAACTGGGCATTGTGTCCCATGTCTTCAGGGCGATGGTGGTAATGGTCCGTTATGCTGGTCTGGGAGGGTCCTTCAGGTTCCTGCTCCCCTAGGCACAGGTGCGGTAGCGACAAACACCGGAGCCATCCCCCAATTTCATCATTGTGCACCATGTTCCCCAGGGATGGTGCTAATGGTCCGTCGGGATCGTCTAGGAGGGCCCTCCAGCTTCCCGCTCTCCCCAGGCACAGGTGTGGTGGCAAGAAGCCCCAGAGCAGTCCTCCAACTTCAGCATTGTGGCCCCGGGGGTGCTGTTGCTGGTCATGGGCTCTCAAGATGGTACAGGAGGAACCTCCAGGTGGGGACTGGAGCCTGGATTAAACCAGATCGCACTCAAGTTGCATGAGGAACAGATGAGTTGAGGTCTTCATTTGGAAGAGTAATTTCGCTTTTCCAAAAACGTCAAGGTCATTGGTCTACTTTAGAATGAACCTAATGACTACTTACAAACCGGTGTGTGGTTCCCCTTCTCCCAGAAATAGAAGCAGGTCTGCAGGGGGGCGGAGCAAGATGGCGGAGGAGTAGGAGCCCTAGATTTCGTCTGGTCTCAGGAATTCAGCTGAATAGGGACCAAATCATTCTGAACACCTACGAACTCAACAGGAGATCAAACAGGAGAGTAGCAACAACTCTCTGAACAGAGAAGCGACCACTTACTGGAAGGTAGGGCGTGCTGAGAAGTGAATCCGAGGCGATATTCGCGAGGATAGACGACGGGGGAGGGGCCTCCGCCGGCCGCTTCTGGCAAGTGATAGAGCCGCGGAGCACAAAATCGGACCTTTTAGAAGTTGGCTTGGCGGAGGGACGTCGCTGCAGTGGCTAAGCGGAGGGTGGAATCCTCCCGGGACAGTGGGGTCTCAGGACCCTTGGGGTCAGGGAGAGACCGGGGGTGCCTGAGTGCGCCAGAGCTCCCAGGTATCAGAGCGGGGAAGCTGGCTGCAGAGACGGAGCAGAGTCGCAGGCTCTCAGCTCGGGGTTGTCATAAACGGTGATCTGCGGCCCAGTCGGGGCACGGCTCCCCCAGCAGGGACCCAACAAGCAGCAGATCCGGGGAGACTCCCCTTCCTTCCCGGGGAGGAGCGGTGCGGGAACGCACAGCAGGGATCTGCTGGGTTTGGAGACTCCGTGCGGGGTCGGGTGCCATAGATAGCAACGCTCGATCACAGGCCGGGTGAGCACGGAGCGCGGCCGGAGACCGGGGACACGGGAGTGAGTGCTTTTCTCTGGGGACACACTGAGGAGCGGGGCCCCGAGTTCTCAGCTCCTCCGGGTGGAGATTGGGAGGCCACCATTTCTGCCCTGGTCCTCCAAAGCTATACCGAGAGCTTGCAGGGAACAAAAGCTCCTGAGAGCAAACCGGAGCAGCTTGCTTAGCCCGGACGGACAAGGGCGGGGCAATTCCGCCTCCGGCAAAGACATTTGGAAACCACAGCAACAGGCCCCTCCCCCAGAAGATCAGCACAAACAGCCAGCAAGCCAAGACCAAGTTGATCGATCACGGAGAACGGGAGAACTCCAGCGCTAGGGGAATACTGCACCTAGATTC
>NW_027397986.1:0-15021 GCF_003265705.2 Callorhinus ursinus
GGGGGCAGGTGTGAGTCCGGGGCTCCTTCCTCCCAGGGAGAAGAGTGAGGTCTGTGTGCCTTCCAGTCTCTGAGATGCGAGGACCCAATATCCAAGGCAGGAGCCTTGAGTTTCCCACCAACAGCGAAGTTGTTTCTTCAGAAAGTGGGAGAGCGCCTTGCCATCATGGGAAAACAGCAAGAGCACTGGATGGGCGTCTGCAGCCCGTGACCCTAAGTGACCCCTTCCTTCCTTGGGCTTCAGATCCAAAGCCGTGCAGTCAGTCACCAGTGATGCGGAATCTGCTGCTTTCCCAGCCTGGCATCTCTTCTCACGTCCAAGTCCAGCACCTCAGTTGCATTTGGGAACCCCATGTCACCTGCCTACCATCCAGACAGTTCCAGAGGGCAGACCCCACTTTCCACCCACTTCAGAGATGGGTGTATGATCCAGTCTACCCAACCCCTTGCTCTATTTTCTGGGTGCTCTGATACCTTCAAGGATGAGAGTGTGACCCAAGCCGGGCCAAAGACCCATAAAGCCATGACTTTTCATGGAACCCAAGGGAAAGAGAAACACTTCCCAGTAGAATGGATGGTGAGTGGGTGTCAGCCTGGATTTGTGGGAGGCCCCAGATGCAGTGAGAGAGACTGTGCCTATGAATGGGGCCACCCCAGAGCACTTGGCAGGATGGAGGGTCGGAGAGGGTCTAGGTCACATTGTGAGAGTGGGAGCCTTTGGGCCTGCCAGGTCCAAACCCACTCTTGTCTCTTGCAAGTATTAAGGTATTTCTACCATTAAAAAATATTAACTTCTTTTACTGTAGTAAGTGTGTCCAGTCCCTTGCCATCCAAAAAAGAACTAGGGGACACATCAGGATCCACAATTCCTGAGACTCCCTGTGCACAGTGTCCTCACTGACCAGGGTATGGCTGAGGGAGAGGAAGACAGTGAGTGGGGTCGGGTCTAAGGGCAGCTTCAGAATAGTTCTATCCCTGTTCCTTTTCTGTCCTAGGAGAGGAAAACCCCAGTACAGTGAGAGGAGAACCAGCAGGAAGATGAGGCCCTGGATGGCTAATTGGACTGCCTGTTTTTTCCTTATTTTAACGTCCAATTTATTATTGTGCATTTTTATTAGGAAATCACCCATTTCCTCTAGGCTTCCAGTCCGATGCAATAGGTTTTCCTTATTTGACCGTTAATGTCTGTTTTTTTATTAAGATTTTATTTATTTATTTGACAGAGCGAGCGAGCAAGAGAGAGAGCACAAGCAGGGTGAGCAGCAGGGAGAGGGAGAAGCAGGCTCCCGCGGAGCAGGGAGCCCGACGTGGGGCTCGATCCCAGGACCCCGGGATCATGACCTGAGCCAAAAGCAGACGCTTAACTGACTGACCACCCAGGCGCCCCTGATTTCTTCTCTTTTTCTAGTTTTCTAAAAAAATTGTCACAATTAGTGAAGAACTATTGATATGTTATTTTTAGCGGGAGTCCATATTTTATTCAGGTTCCCTCTCTTCTACCTTTTCTTGCTCTAGGATCCCATGCAGGGCACCACGTGACATGTGCTCATCATGTGTCTTTAGGCTTTCCTTGGCTGTGAAAGTTTCTCAGACTACCTTTGTTTCAGTGACCTTGGCAGTGTTGAGGAGGACCAGTCAGGCATTTTGTAGAAAGTCCCCCATTGGGATTTACTTGTTTTCCTCCTGATTAGACTCGGGTTATGTGTTTTGAGGAAGCAGATCAGGAGGGTAAAGTGCTTTGTCGTTACTTTACAACAAGGGAACACTTGTCACTGTCCTTGTTAACGTTGGTCACCTGGCTGAGGCAGCATTGGTCAGGCTTCCCCACCAGGAAGTTACTCTTTCCCATGTGCAGGAAGACAACAGCCCTGAATCCCCACTTTAGGAGAGGAGAGTTAGCTCCATTTACTTGATGAATGGTTGAGTATCTACATCTATTAGTTGGAATTCTTATAGGAGAGGTCTATTCAATCCTGCTTATAAAAAGCTATGTAATTTGTTAATAAAAAGGCATCAAAGTAATTTAAAAGATCCCAGTCCCATTGGCTTCATTGAACAATTCATGAAACAGGCAGCATCCCGTTTAGCAAAAAGAAAGGGGCTCCTTTGAGCTGCAGGGAGGGGAAGGATTTTAAAGGCAGAGAGGGATTGAAAAAAAGAAATTACTAGAAAAGGATGCACTATTTTAGGCAATGTCCCCCTCCTAAGGGGAACAGAAGGGGTCATTCAGTTCATTTTCTAGGTTGACCGGTTAAAGTTTATGTGGAGGTGAGGGTGTGTGGAACTGCAATTAGGTCAGGTAGTAAGTCTTGGTTTGCTGGCTTGGGTCTCTTGACATAAGTGACTCCATTTTGGCCCTGTGGTTTCTTTTTAAAAAATCATTTATTTGGGGGCACCTGGGTGGCTCAGTCAGTTAAGTGTCTACCTTCAGCTCAGGTCATGATCTCAGAGTCCTGGGATCGAGCCCCACGTCGGGCTCCCTGCTCAATGGGGGTTCTGCTTCTCCCTCTCCCTCTGTCTCTCCCCTCTGCTTATGCACTCCCTCTCCCTCTCAAATAAATAAATAAAATCTTAAAAAGAATCATTTATTTTTACCAGCGCAGACACCAGGATAGTTTATGTTCCAGCAGGACAGTGTTTGGTCGCTGGCTCATTCCTCCTTTGGTGATGGAGAGCACTTCCCAATGGCTCCTGTTTCCATTGACATCATTCCATCTCTGTGGCTCTTTTCTTGGTACTTCCTTACTTTCTGATACGTCAAGATTATCCTGGCTCCTATACTTACTGTCCAAGTTCTAGCGTCAGCAAGTTCTTTAAGGAGCTCTGGTTCGTAGAGAATGGTATTAAAGTCTTACACGTGGGAGCTAAATGCCCATGCTCAGCGGAAAATGCAAGGCAATATATGCCTGTATTCCCACCTATGTCGACACACCTAATGATAAAGATTTCTCTGTGGAACCATCTCTCTCTATATTAAGCTAAGGACGAGTTTATCCTGATGTCTCCAACCTGGTCCGCCACCACATGGAGATTGTGATCTTCTCCCTTTGCTGATCTGTAACTTCCTACTCTAACAGTGACAAACCTGGCTCTCACCACCGGCCCTTTATTTAATTCATTGCTCCATTCCAGATTACAGATGTGGTGTTTTCAGAACTGTTATCTACCACTCTGATGGCAGAGAACTTTATCAAATAAAGTCCACTGTGTACGTACAGTACATTTTTTCTTTAATCTACAGATTCCATTCATTTCCAAAGTTGCTTAGGTCAGCACATTTTGTCATACAACCTACAGTGAGGGTTTTTCCCCCCATATATTTCTAATACAGTTAGATTATGTGTCACGTTCTGTATTCCATTGAAGGGGAGGAAGAAATTTTCCTTGGTTCAAGGTTCTTACCGCGGGATGAAGAAAGAAATTGACATGAGACAGATAAATAGGAGAAAAAACCTAAAGTGCAATGATGTGGAGACCCAATAATGAACCTGAGGTCTAAAGAAATGACCAAGGAAGCCAGGTTTTATACTTTTTGGACAAAGAGAAACTACACCTTTGATGAAATCACAGGACAAAGAAAACTTAACCTTGGGAGCTTCAGTTAGTAAGGAATTCTAAACAACATTTGGGTGGGGGTCATAAATTAGTAAAAAGTAACAAGGGTTGTTTATACAGCCTTATGGGCTCCAAATCTGTCTCTGGTGATGTCGAAATCTCTTTACCTCCTGGTACAGGGACATCTTCACATGGGAGATAGATTTCCTTTCCAGGGGGACAGAGGAGGGTCTAAGTGTCCTCATGGCATAGGCTGTCTCTTAAATAACTTTTATTTAAAATGATCTGTATGTCAAAGTGGCAGATTTGGGGCAGCCTGCCCTTGGCCCCCACACCATTCTGTGACACTCCCACATCCTAAACAACTTACTTTCAGTAGATTATTATTTACTCTTTGGGATGTAGAAATGTTTGTATTTTTTAAAGATTTTATTTTTAAGTAATCTCCACACCCAACAAGGGGCCCGAATTCACAACCCCAAGATCAAGAGTTGCACGCTCCACCGACTGAGCCAGCCAGGTGCCCCAAAAGGTTTGGGTTTTGACAAATGCATAGTGGCACGTATAAATCATGAAAATATCACGGAATTCACTCCCAGATCCTTATATCATCTCTAGTTTTGCCTTTTCCAGAATCTCCTACAAATCGGGTCACTCAGTGTGCAGCCTTTTCAGACTGGATTCTTTCACTAAGAAAAATACATGTAAAGTTCATCCATGTGATTGTATGGGGTGATGGTTCATTTCTTTTTATTGCTGAATAGATTAACAGGAGAAAAACAAGTCAAAGTTTAATATGCATATGTCCTGTATTCATGTGAGATACCCAGGAAAGTGGTGTAATTCCTTGAAGTGGCTCAGCCCTCACCCTAAATGCTATCTTCAGCTAAAGAGCAAAAGATTTTGGGTGGTGGGAAGGCCAGTTAAGGGATGTTCTCAGGTGAGCAGAGTAAACGAGGGTATGGATGTTACACAGCTTTAAGTCTGTGCCTTCTCTTTTGGTAAGAGTTTCTTGAGATTTAGTAATTCTGTTCCTGATACAGAGGTAGACAGGTGTACAAATGGGGCATTCCTTTATAAGTGTACATTTCACTCACCAAATGGCAACTTTTTTCCGGTTTTCAGAGATTCTCCCGTGTCTGGCGTTTCTTAAAATTAATCAGCCCAAATATCCCTTGTGCCAAAGAGGTATATTTTGCATGGCATATTCTGCTTCCTTCATATGGATGCACTTAGCTTGCTTATGGATTCATTTATGGAAGGACATCCTGGTTTCTTTAAGTTTATAACCATTATGAATAGTGCCACCTTGCATAACTGCATGTGAGTTTTTGTTCAGAAATAGTTTTTCAAAGCAGTTGCTAAATACTAGAAGTGCAATTGTTGGATCTTAACATGAGACTTACTTAGGTTTGGAAAAAATGGCCAAAATGTCTTCTAAAGGGACAGTTGCTGCTATTCCTCACTTTCCAGCAATTGGTGTTCTTGTTTTTGGAGTTTAGTATTTGTGATAGGTGTGCGGTGCTGTCTCACTGTTGTTTAAATTTGTACTTTCCTAATGATGATGTCAAACATATTTTTGTATGCTTATTTTGTATCTGTATATCTTCTTTGTCCAGGCATCTGTTCAGATCCCTACCCATTATCAATTAGGATGTTTGTTTCCTTATCATTGATTTCTGATAGTCTTTTGTATTTTTTGAATACAAATCTTTTACCAGATTTGTGCTTTGCAAATATTTCCACCCAGTTTGTGGCTTGTCTTTTAGTTTTCTGAGCAAGGTCTTTCACAGAGCAAAAGTTTATTTTTTTTAAGATTTTATTTATTTATTTGACAGAGAGAGACACAGCGAGAGAGGGAACAAAAGCAGGGGGAGTGGGAGAGGGAGAAGCGGGCTCCCCGCTGAGCAGGGAGCCCGATGTAGGGCTCGATCCCAGGACCCTGAGATCATGACCTGAGCCAAAGGCGGACGCTTAATGACTGAGCCACCCAGGCACCCCACAAAAGTTTTAATTTTAGGAAGTTCATGTTATCAATTTTTTTCTTTTGTGGATTGGCTTTTGGTGTGTGTAAAAGCTCATCAGTGAACCCAAGACCATGTGGATTTTCTTTTTTTACTTTTTGTTTTTTGAAAGATTTTATTTATTTATTTGACAGAGAGAGAGAGAGAGAGAGAGAGAGAGAGAGAGAGACAGCAAGCACAAGCAGGGGGAACAGCAGGCAGGGGAGAAGCAGGCTCCCTGCTGAGCAAGGAGCCCGACGCGGGGCTCGATCCCAGGACCCTGGGATCACCACCTGAGCCTCAGGCAGCCGCTTAACTGACTGAGCCACCCAGGCGCCCCCTTTATTTTGATAGTTTTACATTTTAAATTTATCTACAATTTTGAATGAATTTTGGTGTAAGTTGTAAAGCCTGTGTCTGCATTTCACTTAATTCCCTATGGTTTCTAATTAATAGTTTCTATTTCTGGAGAAGTCAGGGGATAATTGGACTCCATTTCAGTTAGAATTTCCCAAATGTAATGGATTCAGCTGGACCCGGGAAGGGACAGGTGCCTCCACGGAACTGAGTGCACGGCATCCTGCACTGCCCCCACCTCCCGCAGGGGGCGCCCGAGTCCCGCTCCGCGACCCGTGGGGGCATGCGCGATCAGCCCTCCTCCTCCGTGGGAGGACAGGTGTTCCAAGGCCTCAGGACCGACCCACTGTGCTGACGCCCAGGCTTCGGGAGGACTTGGGGCCTCAGCCATGGTCAGGACCCGGCCTCCTGTGGACCCGCCGTGGAGACTTCGGGAGGACGTGGGGCCGCGTCCACACTGACGGGAACTAGGCCTCCTCAGGACCCTCTGTGGAGACTTCGAGAGGACGTGGGGCCGCGTCCACGCTGACGGGAGCCGGCCTCCTCAGGACCCGCTGTGGAGACTTCGGTAGGACGTGGGTCCGTGTCTACACTGACAGGAGCCGGGCCTCCTCAGGACCCGCTGTGGAGGACGTTGGTCCGCGTCCACGCTGACGGGAGCCGGGCTCCTCGGGATCCGCTGTGGAGGATGTGGGGCCAGGTCCACGCTGACGGGAGCCGGCCTCGTCAGGACCCGCTGTGGGGACTTCGGGAGGACGTGGGTCCGCGTCTACACTGACAGGGGCCGGGCCTCCTCAGGACTCGCGGAGGGAAGAGAAGGTGAGGAGAAGCCGCCTGAGCGGGGACTGCGGAGAGGGTGCGAGCTCACAGGTCCCCCTGGAGGAAGGGCGCGCTGTGTAGACGCCGGGGCTTTGTGCGCGGTGACGCGGGGTCCCGCGCAGTGTTGTGCGCGGGGCTGTCGGGTCTCCCCTTCCTGAGCTAGGATCCCATCGGTGGTCCCGGGGTCTGTCTTTAGGCGCCCCTCGGATTCGGTTCCCGGGGCTCCTCAGCCAGGCTGCGGTCAGGCAGCGGACACCCGCCGCGGCGCTCGCGCTCCCCGGGCCTCGGCCCTGTGTGTCCTCCCCGCGGCCGCACCGTCGGTGTCGGGGTGAGGCTCCGCCTCTGTCACGAAGGGCGGCGTCTTGGCTTCTCCCTTTGAAGAGGAACCGACTCTGCGGGAAACCCGTCACCACAGCACAGACCCTCCCTCTCCACACTCAGACCCCAGCCGGCGTCTCCTCACCGCACGCGGGGTGCTTCAGGGCGTGTTACCCCCGACGGGGCACTGTCCCGCGGAACCACCACAGAACCCGACGTGAGGACGTCATCCCGGTGCCCACGTTATAACCCAGGCCACGGGCCCACTTCCCCTGTCGCCACCTGCCCCACGGTCTGAAGCGTCCTTTACATTCGGATCCAGTTCTTTCTGGAACTGCTCCCGACACGCTGCCTTATTTGGGTGACCTTGGTGGATGTAAAGAGCGCGATGGTTCCAGTCTGGGTGGACGGTCGTGGCTTGTAACGGGGGCTGTTTTCAGTGTCCGTCCACATCGTGACCTGCATCGGTCCCTCATTCCCGTTTTCACTGTGACTAAACATAGTCACAGTGACCCCTCAAAACGTGTCAGGTGCACAGTTCTCGGCCCTAGCTGAGTTTCCACCGTGGCACGTCATTCTCCAGAACTTCTTCCTTCTCCCCGAGGGCGGCTCTGTATGCGGGAGACACCAGCTCCCCATCCCCCTTCCCCTCGGCCCCTGCAGCCACATTCTACTGTGTGTCTCAGGACACTTCATGTAAGTGGGACCACAGGGTGTCTGTCCTTCTGTGACTGGCTGATGTCACTCAGCGTGATGACTTCCAGCTTCATGCGTGTTGTCGCCTGTGTCAGAGCCCCCTTCGTTTTTAAGGCTGAATCGTGTTCCGTGGTGTGTACACCACGTTTTGTTTATCCATTCGTCTGTCAGTGGACACTTGGGTTGCTTCCCCCTTTTGGCTGTGGTGAAAAATGCTGCTCTGAATAAGGGTACTTCTTTCAATTTTGGGGGTATGTATCTAGGAGTATAATTGTTGAAGCATATGGTAATACTCCTTTGATCTATTTGCCTAAATGCCAAAATATTTTATAGATAGACTGCACCATTTCTCACAAACAAGGTGTAAGGGTTTCCGTTTCTCAACATCCATTCCAAAATTTGTTATTTTAGTTTTCTTGATTATAGTGATTCTGTTGTGTGTAAAAGGATATCTAACTTGTTTAAATCTTCATTTCCATAGAGACTAAGGACGTTTAACATCTATTCATGTGCTATTCACCATTTGTATGATTTCGTTGGAGAAAGGTCTATCCAAGTCTTTTGTCTATTTTAAAAAATGGGTTGTCTTTTTGCTGAGGAGTTGTAAAAGCTCTTTACATATTCTGGGCAACAGACTCTTATTAGATACATAATGTACAAATATTTTCTTCCATTCTGGGGGCTATCTTTTCACTTTCCAGATAGTATCTTATGATGTACAAAGATTTTTAATTTTTTTTCTACATTTCTTTTTTAAGAGTGATTGAGTGTGCAAGTGGTCAGGGGCAGAGGGAGAAAGAGAGAGAATCTTAAGCAGGCCCCACACTCAGTGTGGAGCCTGACGTGGGGTCGATCTCATGACCCTGAGATCATGATCTGAGCCAAAATTGAGAGTCGGACGCTTAACCAACTGAGCCACCCAGGCACCCAGAACAATTTTTAATTTTTAGGATATTATTTTATCTATTTTTTTCTTTGCTTTCTTACGCTTTGGTGTCAGATCTAAAGCATTGCTAGATCCAAGGTTATGAAGATTTATCCCCATTTATTTCTTCTAGAGTTTATAGTGTTACCTCTTACATTTAAGCCCTTAATGTATTTTGAGTTAATGTTTATATGTGGTGTGAGGTAAGGGTCCAGTTTCATTCCTCTGTACACGGATAGCCAATTGTCTAGCACCCTTTGTTGAAAAGACCATTCTCTCCCCCATTGTAATGTTGTCCACCCTTGTGAAAATTCAGTGGAAAATAGATGAAGGGGTTTATTTCTGGGCTCTCAGTTAAATCCCACTGATCTGTATGCATATCTTTTTTAAAAAAATTATTTTATTTCTTTATTTTTAAAAATGTTTTAAATTTAAATTCAATTAACGTATAATGTATTATTTGTTTCATGGTGAATGCATACCTTTATGACAGTATCAAAATGTTTTATTTACTGTTGCTTTGTATTAATATTTGAACTTTGGAAGAATGACCTTTCACCTTTGATTTTCTTTTTCAAGATTGTTTGGCAATTTTGTGGTCCCTTGAAACTCCATATGAATGTTAGGATTAGCTTGTGCAGTTCTTTCCAAAGGCCTTTGTGAATTTTCTTGGGAACACATTGAATTTCCACATTGCATTGTGTACTATTGCCATCTTATCGGTAGTATGTCTTTTCATCGCCGTGGGGTCCTCAGATTTATTTAGGTGTCCCTTTCTTTCAGCAATATTTTGTAATTTTCATCGTACAAGAATTGCATCTTGATTACATCTGTTCCTAAGTATTTTGTCAATGTTAATGTTCCCTAAAATGGAAATGTTTTCTTAAATTATTTTGTGGATAATTCATTGCTAATGTATACAAATAAGACAGATACTTGTGTATTGATATTAACCTGCTGTAATCATTTTTTGTTGATTGTTTAGGAAGCTCTGTCTATAAGATGATGTCATCTCTGGTCTCTGAATAGATCTAGTTCTACTGTTTTCTTCCACATGTGGATTTCTTGCCTTATCATTCTGGGTAGAACTTTCAGTATGATACTGAGCAATGAGTGAAAGCCAGCATGATGGACTTGTGTTTGATTTTAGAGTAGAGCTGTCAGTCCTCAAAATTGAGCATGATGTTTGATTATAGTTAGGGTTGGGGTTAGGGTTAAGGGTTAGGTTTAAGGTTTAGGGTTAGGGTTGGTGACCCTGTGACCCATGAAGCCCGACACTCAGCATGCTGGTGCCAGGAACACTCCCCCTTTGCTGAGCACCCGGGCAAACCCTGCACGTCCCCTCCCCTTGGCTGACCCCCTGCAGGTTCTGTCCCCACCTGCCATGAGTTGAGCACCTTTATGCACAGCCCTTGTTTCTGTGCCCTACAGACTGGGTAGAATCAGCTGCATGGTTTCTAGCCTCTAAGCCTCAGGCTCCCCTTTGTAAGATGGGGTCCTGAGATCTCCCATCTCTGGGAGCCGAAGGTAGGGAGGCCCCACCAGCAGATGCACTCAGGCTAGGCTAGGAGGGTGGCTGTTGCTTAAAGCAGCCCAGGGCCTGCCACCTTGAACAAAGTGCACACGTTCACGGCCCAAGTTTTGGGGTCCTGCCGCCAGCCTCTGGCAGTGACCCTCCTCCAGCCCTGTCTCCTGTCCCTGTGGATACATGGTGTTCCTGGAGCTGTTCCTGCAGACAGTTGAGAAGCACATCATGGTGGGACACAGGGTCACCTACTACGTCTTCACCAATCAGTTGCCCGCTGGGCCCCATGTGCCCCTCCGGGAAGGCCGGAAGGTGGTGATCCTCAAGGTCCCCGGCACCCCATGCTGGGAGGTCGCGTCCATGCAGAGCAAGTGATGATCAACCGCTTATGTAAGCAGCTCTTCCTGTCATCGCGCGCTGAAATAAAGTTCTCAGACACCAATCTGAGCGGCCATGCAGGGCTGCCTCTGCAAGTAGGGCAGCAGCAGCTGGGTTCTGCACATCACTTTTATTTCATTTTTTATCAGAAAAGCAAGGGCAGATGCCTCAAAGCGTGGGAAAGGAGGACAAAGGGATGGCAAGTATCCTGAAGCTGTGAAGCAGGCCTGCACTCTCCCATACGCACAGGCACGCAGGGAGGCCGTCATGGGATCGGGTAAGAGTGGGATGTTTGTGCTAGCAAACGCCAGGCGCAGGAAGGGGGGCACGGAGGGTTACATTCTTTCCTGGCTCCTAACCTATGCCCTGCCCCTGGGGATCATGGGATCCTGCTCCTACCGGGCCATTGTGTTCAGTAGCCTGAGAACAGGAACGCTGCTGCCGTTTCAGCTGCTTCCACAATCACTCCTTAGGGCTGACGATATATTTTCTAAGATTAACTCCACAATTCCCCCGTGAGGTGGATACCTGGTGTGCACAGAGGTGGACGTGAAGTTCCGTGACCACGTGAGTATGGAGATCCTGTCCCTCTTTGGCACCCTGCACCCCAGTTTCTACGAGGCGGCCCACAAGGACTTCAGGTATGAGCATCGGCCACAGTCCCAGGCGCATATTCCCAAGGGTCAATGGCGACTTTGACTACAAGGGGGCCTTTTCTGGGGGCTCGGTGGTAGAGGTTCACCAACTGACCTTGGCCTGTCACAAGACAATGGGGGTCAACCTGGCCAATGGGAATGAGGCTGTGTGGCATGACGAGAGCCACCTGAACAGGTACCTGCTGGACCATAAGCCCATTATGTTGCTGTCCCCAGAGGACCTGTAGGACCCACAGCTGCTGGGCTGCCCCCGGAGGACCTGTGGGATCCACAGCTGCTGGGCTGCCCCCCAGCATGAAGAAGCTGAGAATCATGGCTGTGCCCAAGAATCACCAGGATGGCAGCAGTGGTTAGTATTTGAGGAGTCGTTTTGGTGCCCACCGGGTCTTTCACTTGAGTTAACAAATGAGCCCGAAGGAAGGATGTCATCAGTTAGGAAGTATAGACGAAGGTGAGAGTGGAGGTGGGCAAAGTCCTCTTTCAGAGAGCAAGGAAGCTCAGAGATTCTTCTATACACCTTGCCCTGCTCCTTGCTTCTAGCTGCCTGGCCCTGAGTACTCTCCTTTCAATGAATTGGTCATCTAGTAAGTAACATGTTTCTCTGTTCCATGAGCCACTGGAGCAGATTATTCAAACCTGACAAGGTTGTGGGGACCTCCAATCTGTAGCCCATAGCTCGGAATCAGGGGTGACTTCTCTGCCCAGGCACTGGCTGACCACTAAGATAACAGCACAGGGATTCAGTAGCCATACACACAGCAAAGAATGCAGACTTGACAAAGTTAGTTCAGAAAAGTCACTAAACCAACAGTAGCAACTACAACGAGCTGCAATCATGAAGCCTGGCGTGGGGAAGGTCTGATGTTCAGGATGCTTCCATTATACTAGTCATAATCACTCCCTGGACTTTTCACTGGGGCCAAGTCCCCTGGCTGGGGGCCAAGTATCTCCTGCATGTTCCACGTGCTTCTCTCTGGCTCCTCCAGCCATGCACCGTCCTGTGCTGCTTCCCAGTAGAGGTCTGTTTTCACCAAAGCCACGAAGATGGGATGGCGATTTCTGACTCCCCACTCCCCACCCCACACTGTGGCAAGAGAGGAAAATGTTTTCCTCAACCCTCTTAAGGTCCCTGGCTGAGTCTGGAAATTGACAAAGACAGATGGACAGGAGAAAAGCAAGCAAAATGTATTGATTATTTTGGTGGGAGACTCACAAGACCATGACGACCAGCAGAGGTGACTGGAGCAGACAGCTCTTCTACCTTTTAGACAAAGAAGCAGTAACTGTGTGAAGAATTGACAGACAAAGGGGTTTGGACTAGGGCTCGTAAACGGTAAAGAAGTTAACTAGGAAGATAAAGGTTCGTTTAACCAGGTGTGTTCGTATAGAATCCGTGGTCCTAAATTCCTTGACTCTGGTGATAAGCACGTCATCCCTGTGGTCTGGGGAGAGAAAGTTCCACATGGGAGTATTCTGACCTGCTTAAGGGAAGAAGGGCTGATGGCTGGGGGTCAGAGAGACCTTCTTGCTTCTGCTCTATGCAAAAGTTCTTTTAGCTTCTATCTTTAATTTGCCAAGGTGCCATATTTGGGTTAGTGTGTCCTGACCCTCACAGGCCTGGTGCTGTACTCTGTCTCCTAGTATCCAGGATATTGGGTGTGCTGCTGTGGAGACCTCCCAGCCCTGGGGTAGCCCCTTGTCCAGGGAGGCGCCTGCCTCAAGGGGAGGGTTGCTTAGGGTGGCCGCCCCACCTCAGGGAGATTGGGTGGGAGAGTGCAGATCTTACTTCGAGAAACTGACTTCATTTCCTGAAAAGGTCTATCTGATAGTGGGATCATACAGGAGTTCTATGTTTAGTATTTTGGGGAAAATCCATCCTTTTCCCAGCATGGCTGTGCCAACCAAAGTCACTTCCGGATGATTTTTACCTATAAACCAGAGATTTTTCAAGAACTTCTCCAGCAGAGAACATGAGGAGAACATTTTCATGACCTTAGGCAGGCAGAGATTTCCCAGGATGCAAAGTATACTAACCGTAGGAACAAACCGGTGACTTAGAAACTATGAAATGAAGAACTTGTTTTCATTCTTCCATTTCTGGCTAGTGTCCTGGTCTGTGGGTCGATCCCACCTCAGGCAGCTGGAAGGTTGACCTCCCAGGTCAGTGACCACTGAGATGGCTACTGTTTCTAGAAATTCTTCGGGGTGTGGCCAGGTTTCCCCACCCGTGCACTGATCAAGTCGGCGACCTCTAACAGCGGAGCCATGGGTCCTCCAGGAATGGTCCCCCCCAATCCCCCAGTAAAACCATCTCCCTGAGGGTTTATGGGGACGGGAGCTGCCCCTAGGCAAAACTGGAGATTCTCACTGTCCTTACCTGGCCTTCAGATGCTCCTCAGTTACTCCGGTGCCTCTGGTGTCTTTTTGGAACCCTGACCTGTCAGTTTTCGAACAGCTGGTCCAGTGGTACCCTCACTTTCTGGGAGGGGGATTTGATGGAATCTGCAGTGTGTCCTGCAGCCCCACCAGGATCGCTTTTTGAAGGCACATTGTCTGGGCCATCTGAGGAGCCAAGACTGTGGGTCTGTGGCCTGGAGTGATTCTGAGCAGAACAGGTGGTTTGGGAGGGCTGCAAGGCCCAGAGGCAGGTTTCCAGAAAGCTCTCTGGGGTCCCCGGCATCCTACCGTTTTCGAATCAAAGCCCTGAGATCTTTAAAATGCCAGCAACAGTACAGCATGTGCCACAAAAAAAATGTCCTTGTGCACCCAACACCACCTGAACTATTGGCCATTTCTTGTCACTTGAGCTGAGTATATAAGATTAGGTGTTGGGGCTTGGGGGGTGTCCTGGGCCAGACTTTGTATTTGGGGGACAAAGGCCATCAGACAAGCTTGTGCTGATGGTCTGTGTGGAGACCCCAGCTGCAGGCACTGCTGTCCACTGATGCCCCCTCAGCCTGCCCAAGTGCCCCTGCTGCTGGTGGAGCACCTGCCCCCTCCTCTCTGCAGAGGCCTCTGTCCTGCACCAGGTGCCTCCTCTCCTGCCAGTCCCTGCCAGCCTGCAGCCTGGGAGGGTGGGTACCCTGAGTTCCTCCAGCTGCCGGGGGAACACCTGCCCCTTCCTCTCTGCCTGAGAGCTCTGTCCTGCACCAGGTACCTCTTCTCCTGCCAGTCCCTGCCAGCCTGCAGCCTGGGAGGGTGTATACTCTGAAAACCTCCAGCCCTGTGGACAGAGTCAGTGCGATGTGGTCTCCCAGCAGGTCTGAGCACCAGGCCCATACAGTGCTCACTCTCCTCCTGTGGGCTCACTGTACCAAATCCTCCCTCAGGCTCCCTGGGCCCAAGTCCTCCTTTGCTCAGTGACCACTCCCTGCCCAGGCTCCATATGCTGAGATTGGGAGCAGGTCATCTGGACCTTCTGGACTCTCACTTCGGTGCCCGTGACAAGGGCACAGTGCAGCCTCACAGACTGCTCAGAGGACACCCAGCGCAGGAAGACACAGGCCGCTGCAAGGGAGATGCCAAGTGACTCCAGAGGGAGCGCACGGGACTTGCACAAGGCACTGGGCTCATGGGGCCAAGGGTGGGATCCCGGCGCCCAGCCAAGGGGCATGGGGAATCCTGGTGAGGGCAGCCCTGGTGGGGGGAGGGGGAAGCTATGGAAGGTCCCAGAAGAGGCAGGAGACAAGGAAGACGATAGGACAGAGCTTCGCAAGGAGGTCGATGGAAGGACCAAAGGATCACAGAGGCCCTTGCGAAAACTCAGAAGCCTTGGAGATGTTGACTGAAA
>NW_027397987.1:0-15016 GCF_003265705.2 Callorhinus ursinus
TGATATGAGGAATTCTTAATCTCAGGAAACAAACTGAGAGTTGCTGAGTGGTGGGGGGTGGGAGGGATGGGGTGGCTGGGTGATGGACATTGGGGAGGGTATGTGCTATGGTGAGCGCTGTGAATTGTGCAAGACTGTTGAATCACAGATCTGTACTTCTGAAACAAATAATGCAACATATGTTAAGAAAAAAGAAAAAGAAGAAGATAGCAGGAGGGGAAGGATGAAGGGGAGTAAGTTGGGGGCGGAGAGGAACCCTGAGAGAGGATGGACTCTGAAAAACAAACTGAGGGTTCTAGAGGGGAGGGGGGTGGGGGGATGGTTTAGCCTGGTGATGGGTATTAAGAAGGGCACGTTCTGCGTGCACTTTCTCCCATTCTGTCGGTTGTCTTTTGGTTTTGTGGACTGTTTCTTTTGCTGTGCAAAAGCTTTTTATCTTGATGAAATCCCAATAGTTCATTTTTGCCCTTGCCTTTGGCGATGTTTCTAGGAAGAAGCACTGGGTGTTATGCACAAACAATGAATCATGGAACACTACATCAAGAACTAATGATGTAATGTATGGTGATTAACATAACAATAAAAAATAAAGAATAAAAGAAAGCTGGGGTAGTCATTCTTATATCAAACAAATTAGATTTTAAACTAAAGTCTGTAATTAGAGACACAGAAGGACACTATATCATTCTTAAAGGGTCTATCTAACATGAAGATCTAATAATTGTAAATATCTATGCCCCCAACATGGGTGCAGCCATCTACATAAGCCAACTCTTATCCAAAATAGTCGTATTGATAACTATACACTAATTGTAGGAGACCTCAATACTCCACTCTCAGCAATGGACACATCATCTAAGCATAAAATCAACAAGGAAACAAGAGCTTTGAATGATACACTGGACCAGATGGACCTTATAATATATACAGAACATTCCACCCTAAAACATCAGAATACTCATTCTTCTCGAGGGCACATGGAACTTTCTCCAGAATAGACCACATACTGGGTCACAAATCAGGTCTCAACCGATACCAAAAGACTGAGATTATTTCCTGCATATTTTCAGACCACAGTGCTTTAAAACTGGAACTCAATCACAAGAAAGAATTTGGCAGAAATTCAAACACTTGGAAGCTAAAGACCACTGTGCTCAAGAATGTTTGGGTCAACCAGGAAATCAAAGAAGAACCTAAACAATTCATGGAAATCAATGAGAACGAAAACACATCGGTACAAAACATATGGGATACTGAAAAGGAGGTCCTAAGGGGGAAATACATAGCCATCCAAGCCTCACTCAAAAATATAGAAAAATCCCAAATTCACCAACTAACTCTACACCTTAAAGAACTAGAGAAAAAGCAACAAATGATGCCTAAGCCAAGCATTAGAAGGGAAATAATTAAAATTAGAGAAGAGATCAATGAATTAGAAACCAGAAACACAGTAGATCAGATCAACGCAACTAGAAGTTGGTTCTTTGAAAGAATTAATAAGATCCATAAACCACTGGCCAGACTTATCCAAAAGAAAAGAGAAAGGACCCAAATTAATAAAATTATGAATGAAAGGGGAGAGATCACGACTAACAACAAGGAAATAGAAACAATTATTAGAAATTATTATCAACAACTACATGCCAATAAGCTGAGCAATCTGGAAGAAATGGAGGCCTTCCTGGAAACCTATAAGCTGCCAAGACTGAAACAGGAAGAAATTGACAACCTGAATAGGCCAATAACCAGTAACGAGATTGAAGCAGTGATGAAAAACCTCCTAAAAAACAAGAATCCAGGGCCTGATGGATTCCCTGGGGAATTCTACCAAACATTCAAAGAAGAAATAATACCTAGTCTACTGAAGCTGTTTCAAAAAATAGAAACAGAAGGAAAACTTCCAAACTCATTCTATGAGGCCAGCATTACCTTAATCCCCAAACCAGGCAAAGACCCCATCAAAAAGGAGAATTTTAGACCGCCATCCCTGATGAATATGGATTCCAAAATCCTCAACAAAATCCTAGCTAATAGGATCCAACAATACATTAGAAGGATCATCCACCATGACCAAGTGGGATTTATCCCCGGGATGCAAGGGTGGTTCAACATTCGCAAATCAATCGATGTGATAGAACACATTAATAAGAGGAGGGAGAAGAACCATATGGTCCTCTCAACAGCATCCTTTCCTGATTAAAACTCTTCAGAGTATAGGGATAGAGGGAACATTCCTCACATTCATAAAATCCATCTATGAAAAACCCACAGCGAATATCATGCTCAATGGGGAAAAGCTGAGAGCCTTTCCCTTAAGATCAGGAACACGTTAAGGATGCCCACTCTTGCCACTATTGTTCAACATAGTACTAGAAGTCCTGGCAACAGCAATCAGACAACAAAAAGAAATAAAATGTATTCATATTGGCAAAGAAGTAATCAAACTCTCTCTTTTCGCAGATGACATGATACTTTATGTGGAAAACCCAAAAGACTCCACCCCCAAATTACTAGAACTCATACAGCAATTCAGGAATGTGGCAGGATACAAAATCAATGCACAGAAATCAGTTGTTTTCTTATACACTAACAACGCAACTGTTTTAGAAAGAGAAACTAGAGGAACGATTCCATTTACAATAGCACCAAAAACCATAAGATACGTCAGAATAAACCTAACCAAAGAGGTAAAGGATCTATACTCTAGGAACTACAGAACACTTATGAAAGAAATTGAAGAAGACGCAAAAAGATGGAAAAATATTCCATGCTCATGGATCGGAAGAACAAACATTGTTAAAATGTCTATGCTACCCAGAGCAATCTATACCTTCAATGCCATCCCGATCAAAATTCCAATGACATTTTTCAAAGTGCTGAAACAAACAATCCTAAAATTTGTATGGAATCAGAAAAGACCCTGAATCACCAAGGAAATGTTGAAAAAGAAAAACAAAGCTGGGGGCATCACGTTGCCCGATTTCAAGCTATATTACAAAACTGTGATCATCAAGACAGCATGGTACTGGCACAAAAACAGACATACAGACCAACGGAACAGAATAGAGAACCCAGATATGGACCCTCAACTCTATGGTCAAATAATCTTTGACAAAGCAGGAAAAACATGCAATGGAAAAGACAGTCTCTTCAATAAATTGTGCTGGGAAAATTGGACAGCCACATGCAGAAGAATGAAACTCGCCATTCTCTAACACCATACACAAAGATAAACTCAAAATGGATGAAAGACCTCAATTTGAGACAGGAATCCATCAAAATCCTAGAGGAGAACATAGGCAGTAAGGTCTTTGACATCGCCCACAGCAACTTCTTTCAAGATACATCTCCAAAGTCTAGTGAAACAAAAGCAAAAATGAACTTTTGGGACTTCATCAAGATAAAAAGCTTCTGCACAGCAAAGGAAACAGTCATCAAAACAAAGAGGCAACCCACAGAATGGGAGAAGATATTTGCAAATGACACTACAGATAAAGGGCTGGTAGCCAAGATCTAAAAAGAACTTGTCAAACTCAACACCCCAAAACAAATAATCAAGTCAAAAAATGGGCAGAAGACATGAAAAGACACTTCTCTGAAGAAGACATACAAATGCCTAACAGACACATGAAAAAATGTTCATCATCATTAGCCATCAGGGAAATTCAAATCAAAACCACACTGAGATACCACCTTACACCAGTTAGAATGGCAAAAATGGACAGGGCAAGAAACAACAAATGTTGGAGAGGTTGTGGAGGAAGGGGAACCCTCTTACACTGTTGGTGGGAATGCAAGTTGGTACAGCCACTTTGGAAAACAGTGTGGAGGTGCCTCAAAAATTTAAAAATAGAGCTACCCTATGACCCAGCAGTTGCACTCCTGGGTATTTACCCCAAAGACACAGATGTAGTGAAAAGAAGGGCCATATGCACCCCAATGTTCATAGCAGCGATGTCTGCAATAGCCAAACTGTGGAAAGAGCCAAGATGCCCTTCAACAGATGAATGGATAAATAGAATGTGGTCCATATATACAACGGAATATTACTCAGCCACTAGAAAGGATGAATACCCAACTTTTACATCAACATGGATGGGACTGGAGGAGATTATGCTAAGTGAAATAAGCCAAGCAGAGAAAGTCAATTATCATATTGTTTCACTTATTTGTGGAACATAAGGAATAGCGGGGAGGACATTAGGAGAAGGAAGGGAAAAATGAAGGGAAGGAAATCGGAGGGAGAGATGAATCATGAGAGACTGTGGACTCCGAGAAACAAACAGGGTTTTAGAGGGGAGGGGGGTGGGGGGATGGGTTAGTTCGGTGATGGGTATTAAGGAGGGCACGTACTGCATGGAGCACTGGGTGTTGTATGAAAACAATGAATCATGGAACACCACATCAAAAACTAATGGTGATTAACATAACAATAAAAAAATAAAAAAAAAACCAATGATGTATTGTATGGTGACTAACATAACATAATAAAATTAAAAAAAAATAAAAAGTACTTTTCATGTCCAGTTTCTCTTCTTCACTCCTACTGTCAGCCACTACTCTGGCCTCTCAGCCTTTCTTTCATGGATTGCTAGTACAATCGCTTAAGTAGTTTTCCAGGCCTCAGGCTTACTCCTTTCCCCTCTGTTCCCCACAATCCCTCAAGAATGACCTACTAAACACGTAAAACTTTTCATGGCATTCTCCTGTCTAAATGATGTCAATGGCTCCCAGTGTCTTTGGATAAAGTTAATAAACTCCCTTGCCTGGCATAAAAGGCTTTCAGTGCTAAAGCCCCTACTTATCTCTCAACCTCACCATCCACCACCACCCATGTACATCTTTACCCTAGCCAAATAAAATGTGGTGACTCTTTAGTTACCCAAATAGATCTTGATATTTCATGCTACTGAACTTCTGTCTTTGCTGTCCCTCCACTGAAATGTCATTCTTCTGGTCCTTTTCTGCAGAAATCCTACTTCAAAACTTGGATCAAGTATCTCTTCTGAGAATCTCATTATTTCAGTCTTGTTTAGATGACTTTTCTCTGCCTTCATAGTTTTTCCTGAGTCTGTCATTGTACTTTCCACACCACATTTAATTATTGGTTAAATTCTTTATGTCATCCCACTAGTACACTTGTTTCTTTATGGTAGGTAGCAGCCCTTGTTTACCGTTGTATCTCATCATTTGTCAATGGGCCAGGCATATAGTGGTGTAAGAAATGTTTCCTGAATAAATGAAATGAGGTCTAATCAAATCAACATAAAATTTAATTTTCTAGAGACATATATATTATTTTAACAGCACAAGGCAATTAACGATGATCACTAGATATGTCATACTAAAAAATTATAATAACTTTACACGTTTGCCCCAGGAAGGGTAACAAGAAATATTGGGTGACAAAAAAACTGCTCCTCAGGCCTCTAATTAATCACAGGTTCCAAAATATAATGGTATATGGGAGTTTATTTCTTCTAACAGGAGATTCCCAAGGCTAGGTGTCTAACAAAAAGAGGGCAGATAGAAAATTATCTAGGAGATAAGCACAGAAAAGAAGGGAGGTATCGATCAGAGAAAGATATGTAGTAAAACATTTTGCCAATGGCCAATGGAAAGTGTGTTTGGAGCTACCTCTTGAAAGCCATGTATGTGTGTGTTTCCTGAGAGGTTCTGTTATATCATTTTGTTCTACATCCTATCATCAGCACAAACTCTATATAATTCTTACCTACAAATCAACATAAAAGGGAAAAAGTATATCCCAAAGTGATTTTCTCTTTCTTTTCCTATGCTAGATAATGATTTTTTTTAAACTATTGGATTGAACAATGAAATTGCAATTTTTGTAGGTCAAATTTGGTAAAAAAACAAACAAACAAAACAGCAATTTCATAGGGTTCAACGAAATACAGAAAGTGTAATGGTCTTTACTAAAATAATTTTGCGATAACTAAAATGGACTAATTTTCTATTAATGACATAACAGACATAATGCTTTAGGGTCCCCTATCTCTGTTGAGCAAGATGCATTCTCTACATGGAGAAAGAAGTAATTTGTTGTTGTCATCAATTTAACATGTTGTTTTATGGGAGTCATGAGGTATAGGTGAGGACCAATGCATGGATTCAGAGTAAGATATGTCGTTCTTATTTTGGGGACCCTGGCATAAAGAAATTAAGAATTCATTCAACTCCTGATACTCAAAGTGTGGTCTGTGAACTGGTGGTATCTGCATAGTTTGAGGGCTTGTTGGACATGCAATGCCAAGGTTTGGGTTCTATCCTAAAATGCCTATAGCAAAGAATGCATTTGATAAGACTCCCTCTTCACCCGGTGATTTCTGATGTGCCTTAATATTTATGAAGCATTGCATCAGGCCACTTGCTCACAACTCAACTTTACATGGGATCATCTGTGGGGTTAAAACATATTGATGCCCAAGTCCCAGCTCCAGAGGTTCAGATTTAATTGGTGGGAAGAGCAGTCTGACCACTGGGGTTTTTATAAGCTGGAATAATAAAATTAGATGAGAATAACCAGGTGATTCTAATGTACAGAAAAAGTTGGGAACCACTACTTTGGATGAAATTTTAGGAGAGAAATTCTTATCTTAGGGGACATTCAAAAATCACATTCTGCAGCATAAGACATTTTCACGATTATGGCACACGTATACTTAGAATAAAGTTAGTGTTACCATGAAAAGTAGCCAAACAAAGCAAAGGATAAAACCAAATGTCAGGACACTTTATAGTCTTTAGAAACAGAAAGTGAAAGATATTCAATAGCCTGTCAAAAGGAAATAAGTTCCTCTTTCCTACAAGACCGTGATCTATGTGAAAGAAGTAGATGAAAAAAATAGGAAGGGAAGGTGGGAGGAAAAATGAAAGATATGTTACTTTGATGATTTATGTATTAAAGTCAAAAAACAATTCGACTGAATGATAAATGAAACACTAGACACTTGATCTGTCACTACAGACTAGGTAATAAAAATATAACCTTAGAAGTATTCTAGTGAAAAAATCAGAATAATGTTCTAACATTTTATCTTTGGATGAAGACTCTCAGGATATGTTCAGAAATAAAAAACTAAACACAGCAGAATCAGAATTTAGACCCGCCATTCCATAGTAGCTCATTCAAAGTATATCTGTATTTGATCCTGGAAATCAACCACTTTGCAGATTTGT
Organism: Callorhinus ursinus; assembly: GCF_003265705.2. NCBI lineage: Eukaryota > Metazoa > Chordata > Mammalia > Carnivora > Otariidae > Callorhinus > Callorhinus ursinus. The sequence continues at coordinate 7,201 of NW_027397987.1, forward strand.
ACCTCAGAATTAACTTGATCATGTTCTGCAAACTGCTTAATGTAGCTATTCCAGCATCTCTTTGATGGTGACACACCTTCTGACTCAAGAATGCAGCCTTTCGGAAACCAGGTGTAGCAAAATTCCTAGCAATAAGAAGAAATGACAAGCACAGTGCCACCTGCATAATACATCAATGCTCTCTGGAGTGCTGTTACTTTAATTATTATTAGCAATTAAGAACTCATACTCAAATATGTTTTTAAAAAGACACTTCACTTTATCAAAAGGAAGAACATTTGGAGCAAATGTTTTTTTAAGAGAGGCAGAGAGTGGCAGAGGGCGAGGTAGGAGAGAATCTTAAGCAGGCTCCACCATCAGCATGGAGCCCCAGTGTGACCTGAACTCATGACCTGAGCTGAAATCAAGAGCTGGATGCTTAACCGACTGAGCCACCCAGGTGCCCCTTAGTCAACACACTTTAAATAATAAAATCAAATCACAGGATTTTAGAGCTTAAAATAATTTTAACATTTGCAGTGTAGCAGAATGGTACAATTCAATTTGCCCAGTTGAGCTGAATCTGGTTGAAGATTTTACTTCTTAATTAAAGGACCCTGCCATTGATTCAACTTGCAAACCTCTTTTCAGCTCTGGATATAATTTTATCCGGGTCCCATCTTGAAGACATTTACACTTCTGTTTAGGTGGTGAGTGTCATTTGGAAGCAACCTAATCGAATGCCAAAGAAGGCATTTAATAGTTGTACCTACTATAATATATAGTGGGTTCATTCCTTAGAAATGTAACTCCTCTTATAAGCTTCTGCCAGGATTTGAAAACCCAAAGGAGATGTGATTTTAAATGCTTATAATCACTATCCACAGAAATACATATATTTAAAAAAAACACATTCTAGAAACCCCTTCATGGCAAACTAAACCTGAATTTCCAGAGAAACCAAGAAGGTTGAAAGAATTTTAAATTAGATTTTGAACATAAACACACAGTTGCCCTGTAGTTTGGAGAACATATGCCCATGATCCAGACCACTACTCAGTTCCACAGGAGAATCAGTGCATTGTGATTTTCATAGAAAGGATAAAATGGAAACTACTGCATCATTATATGGGAAAAGAAAATTTCATTTCCCAACACTTAAAAGTATCATCAGCTGTTATGGAAAGGAAAAATAATAGTGTAGGAATAAGTGGCATTTCCTATCGGAACTTTGATGTAGGAGACCTGTATTGGAAGAACGCAGTACTACTGAGAGGTTGTCAGGACTTGGAATCTGTATTAGGGAATTTGTGTTATTAAACAGTCACACCTTAGGTCTGCCACATACTAGCCAGATAACCTAACCTTTCTGTGCCTTCATTTCCTCAGGAAATGTGGCACAGAAATGTGCCTTCCTTATTCCTCAGAATAAGAACAGGACCAACTCACGGGGGTGTGGCATGAATTAAATGAGGTAACGTATGACAGCATTTAGAGTGGTGCTGGGAACATAGTAAACTCTCAGCACAGATTTCATTTTCCTCTTCTTTTTCTTTTTCTCCTCCAACTATTTGGAGACAGTTGTAGAGATGGAGATAAAATGCTATCTTTATATTGACTCTTCTTCGTCTTTGTATTCCACCATTTCCAATCAATCAATACTGTATACCTCACTAAGGCGTTCTGCACTCAGTAGCTGTCATTCTCTTTGTTTAGATTTGTCACGTTCTTGTCTCCAGATTGTTCATAGGTCTTAGGATTTCCACTCAACCCTTAAGGCAAATAAAACTTCTCCAACCCAGAAACTAGCCTGAAACTTCCAGAAGCTCTACTAGTCCTACTCTAAAGGTAGCAGGAAACTTAAATCACAACTGAAGATTTATCAAGAGTGACTTAGCTGGCTGTTAACTCGGTTTGGGTCCTGTGAATGAGGAGCCCTGTGGTGAGCCTTTGGTGCCTAGGTGCTCAGAAGCATTTTCTACTCTCATGTCAAAGATGAAGGAAAATCTCCTGGAAAGTGAATGTATAATCATGTCAGCTGTGGATGCCACTAGAAAATTGACTATTTCAACCCAGAGCAATGTCCCAGAAAGACTCAGAGCCAAGGTAATCCAATATCTAAAGGCAGCATCATTAGCTTCTAGCTACATATTGACTATTTTGAAAAATGTCACCCTCTTTTCCAGGAACATACAGACCTCTAAATTAAAATGCATTTAGAAACAGCCAATTAAATGAAATTAAATCAAGAGAGAGAATGTGCTAAATTTCTTTGCAACAATACATAGCAATTTACAAAAATTTATTAGCTTGCTTTTTATTAAAAGAAATTCTCAATAAACGTGAGAAAACATTTACATTACGCATCCTTTCTCATTATTAGCTCCACCTTGAAAAATTGTTTACCTGGACGGGGAAGGGGAAAACAATTCTGAATTCTGTTTTCAACATGTTTAACCAACTAATCAAGTTAGATTTAAATTGGCAATCCTTCCTGCATCTTCAAATTCCTTAAGATAAAAAACAATGAAAGCATGCTATTTTAATGAAGGTGTTATAAAAAGTAATGTGTAATTTCCCTTAAGCACTGTTTTGAAGGAACATTTATCTTAATACTGGTCAGGTTGGTCTGCCCTAACTGTACTTTCAGAAAAAGTGCTTTATAAACAACCCTAGACATGAAAAGAGTTCCAGTATATAGACACAGTTTTAAAGTTTTATTGTGATATTTTGGAATTCTGGGGGATACATGCTGCATGTTAATGATCATCTGAAAATACAACAGTCAACTTCTCTAGTATAACAAAAAAGAAAAAAAATGTCTTCCATTTACATCAGGAATTTACTTCACTTGATTTCTCAACATCATAAGGTAGTTCTAATGCACTGCATTAAGAAGATCTTCAACGTTTTCGGATACCTTCCTGCAATAAACAAAACTAAGGATCTTCTTTGGGGTAATGGGTAATATTCTAGGGAACTATTTCCCAAAGTGTATTTCACAAAACATTAAGTCCATGAGATGCAAATTATAGAAAAGTTTTATGACCAAATCATGGAGAAATGCTAGATACTAATTCTTTATTGCCATCTTGAAATTTCTTTAGAATACGTGCTCCTTGAAAGCAGGGAATTTGGCTAAGTCTTGTTCACTTATCATGGTCCCAAGCCTGTAACAGTGCCCTGCACGTAGGAGGCATTCAGGAGGAATTAATGAATGAATAAAGAACATTAAAAGCTTTGAACAGCTGTCTAGCAAAGAAACTTCTTTAATTTTCTTTCATCCAGAATATTTCATACCATTTAATCACAGGAATCCTTTTTTTTTTTCTGTTAGCATTACAGAATATTTGTTTTAAATATTTAGAACATTAAAAAAAAGATAAAAGAAAGCGTAGAAATGAAACCACTACCCATATTAAGAATTAAATGTAACAAATACAACAGAAGCCTCTTGGGAAGCTCTCCACCATTTCATTCATGTCATACTATCCTCTTTTAAAATAAGGTAACACGGGTGCCTGGGTGGCTCAGTTGGTTAAGCGACTGCCTTCGGCTCAGGTCATGATCCTGCAGTCCCGGGATCGAGTCCCACATCAGGCTCCCTGTTCCGCGGGGAGTCTGCTTCTCCCTCTGACCCTCTTCCCTCTCGTGCTATCTCTCATTCTCTCTCTCTCAAATAAATAAATAAAATCTTAAAAAAAATAAAATAAAATAAGGTAACCCTAGGGAGGAGCAAGATGGCAGAGGAGTAGGAGACCTGGATTTCGTCTGGTCCCAGGAATTCAGCTGGATAGGGATCAAACCATTCTGAACACCTACGAACTCAACAGGAGATCGAAGAAAAGAATAGCAGCAACTCTCTGAACAGAAAAGTGACCACTTTCTGGAAGGTAGGATGTGCAAAGAAGTGAATCCCAGGCGATATTCGGGAAGATAGACTGTCGGGGAGGGGGCCTCCGTCAGCCACTTCTGGCAAATGATAGAGCCAAGAAGCACAAAATCGGAACTTTTAGAAGTCAGCTCCGCTGAGGGATGTCCCTCTGGTGGCTAAGCGGGGGGTGGAACACTTGCTGGGACAGTGTGGTCTCAGGACCCTCAGGGTCACAGAAAGACCAGGGGTGCCTGAGTGCGGCAGAGCTCCCAGGTAGTGGGAAAGCCGGCTGCAGAGACAGAGCTGAGGAGTGGGCTCTCAGCTCGGGGTTGCCATAAACCGTGATCCACGGCACAGTCGGACCACTGCTCTTCCAGCAGGGACCCAAAAAAAACGGCAGATCCAGGGAGACTCCCCTTCCTCCCCCGGGAGGAGCAGCGTGGGAGCGCACTGCAGGGATCTGCAGGGTTTGGAGACAGAAACCTTCGGTCACAGGCCGGGTGAGCACAGAGTGTGGCCAGAGACCGGGGAGACGGGAGTGATTGACTGCTTTTCTCTGGGGGCTCACTGAGGAGTGGGACTCCCGAGTTCTCAGCTCCTCCGGGGTGAAGACTGGGAGGCCATTTTCACTCTCCTCCAAAGCTCTATGGAAAGCTTGCAGGGAACAAAAACTCCCACGAGCAAAACTGAGCAGATTACTTAGACCTGACCGGCAAGGGTGGGGCAATTCCGCCTCCGGCAAAGACATTTGAAAACCACGGCAACAGGCCCCTTCCCCAGAAGATCGGCAAGAACAGCCAGCCAAGACCAAGCTTAAGCATCAATGAGAACAGCAGAACTCCAGCGCTAGGGGAATACCGCACATAGAGTTCATGGCTTTTTCCCCATGATTCTTTAGTCTTTCAAAGTTAATTTGTTTAATTTTCATTTTTCTTTTTCCCTTTTTCAACCAACATCTTATCAATTCCTTTTTAAAAAATCTTTTTTTTATTTTTCATTTTTAGAGTCATATTCTACCCCTTCCTAGTAGTTACCCTTATTTTTGGTGTATATATATATATAAGTTGTTCTCTCTTTAAAATTTTGGGTTACAGTTTCTTCTAACAGACCAAAATACATCCTAAATCTCTAGTGTATGGCTTTGTTCTAGTCTCCTGCCTGACCGCATTCTCTCCCTTTTTCTTAATTCCCCTTCCTGCATTTTTCAACCAATTTATCAATTTCTTTATAAAATCTTTCATATTTTCATCTTTACAGTCATTTTCCATCCCTTCATCATATTTACTCTTATTTTTGTACATATATAAGTTTTTCTTTCTTTAAAATTTTGGGAGGCAGTTTCTTCTAACAGACCAAAATACACCCCAAATCTAGTGTATGGCACTGATCTATGCACCAGCCTGATCATATTTGATCATATTCTTTTTTTTTAATCTTTTTCTTTTCTTTTTTCTTTCCTTCCCTTTCTTTTCCCCTGGTTTCAGGTCTCTTCTGATTTGCTTAGTGTATATTCTTCTGGGGTCCTTTTTACCCTGTTAACATTCTGTTCTCTCATTCATCTGCTGTCCTCTGGACAAAACGACAAGACATAAAAACTCACCTCAAAAAAAAGAACAAGAGGCAGTACCGACTGTCAGGGACTCAATCAACAGGGACATTAGTTAAGATGTCGGAAATAGAGTTCAGAATGACGATTTTAAAGATACTAGCCGGGCTTGAAAAAAGCATGGAAGATATTAGAGAAACCCTCTCTGGAGATATAAAAGAACTAAAATTTAACCAAGTCTAAATCAAAAAGGCTATTAATGAGGAGCAATAAAAAATGGAAGCTCTAACTACTAGGATAAATGAGGCAGAAGACAGAATTAGTGATATAGAAAACCAATGGAAAATGGTGGAAAATAAAGAAGCTGAGAAAAAGAGAGATAAACAACTACTGGATCATGAGGGCAGAACTCAAGCCTTCATGCGATAAGCAATACAATAAGACGAAACAACATTAGAATAATTGGGATCCCAGAAGAAGAAGAAAGAGAGAGAGGGGCAGAAGGTATATTGGAGCAAATTATAGCAGAGAACTTCCCTAATTTGGGGAAGAGAACAGGCATCAAAATCCAGAGGCACAGAGAACCCCCCTCAAAATCAATAAAAATAGGTCAACAGCCCAACATCTAATAGTAAAACTTACAAGTCTCAGAGACAAAGAGAAAATCTTGAAAACAGCTCAGGAGAAGAGATCTGTACCCTACAATGGTAGAAACATTAGACTGGCAACAGACCTATCCACAGAGACCTGGCAGGCCAGAAAGGACTGGTATGATATCTTCAGAGCACTAAATGAGAAAAATATGCAGCCAAGAATACTATATCCAGCTAGGCTGTCATTGAAAATAGAAGGAGAGATCAAAAGCTTCCAGGACAAACAAAAACTAAAGGAATTTGCAAGCACGAAACCAGCCCTACAAGAAATATTGAAAGGGGTCCTCTAAGCAAAGAGAGAGTTTAAAAGTAACATATACCAGAAAGAAACACAGACAATATACAGTAACTGTCACTTTACAGGCAATACAACGGCACTAAATTCATATCTTTCAATAGTTACCCTGAATGTAAATGGACTGATTGCCCCAATCAAAAGACACAGGCTATCAGATTGGATAAAAAAACAAGATCCATCAACATGCTGTCTGCAAGAGACTCATTTTGGACCCAAAGACACCTCCAGATTGAAAGTGAGGGAGTGGAAAACAATTTACCATGCTAATGGACACCAAAAGAAAGCTGGGGTGGCAATCCTTGTATCAGACAAATTAGATTTTAAACCAAAGACTATACTAAGAGATGAGGAATGACACTATATTACACTTAAAGGGTCTATCCAACAGGAAGATCTAACAATTGTAAATATCTATACCCCTAACATGGGAGCAGCCAATTATATAGGCCAATTAATAACAAAATCAAAGAAACACATTGACAACAATACAATAATAGTAGGGGACATTAACAACCCCCTCACTGAAATGGACAGATCATCTAAGCAAAAGATCAACAAGGAAATAAAGACTTTAAATGACACACTGGACCAAATGGACTTCACAGATCTATTCAGAACATTCCAGCCCAAAGCAACAGAATACACATTCTTCTCTAGTGCCCATGGAACATTCTCCAGAATAGATCACATCCTAGGTCACAAATCAGGTCTCAACCAGTACCAAAAGACTGGGTTCACACCCTGCATATTTTCAGACCACAGTGTTTTGAAACTAGAACTCAATCACAAGAGGAAAGTCGGAAAGAGCTCAAATACATGGAGGCTAAAGAGCATCCTACTAAAGAATGAATGGGTCAACCAGGAAATGAAAGAATTAAAAAAAAATAATGGAAACAAAGGAAAATGAAAGTACAACTGTTCAAAATCTTTGGGATGCAGCAAAGGCAGTCCTAAGAGGAAAGTACATAGCAATACAAGCCTTTCTCAAGAAACAAGAAAGGTCTCAAATACACAACCTAACCCTACACCTAAAGGACCTGGAGAAAGAACAGCAAATAAAGCCTAAACCCAGCAGGAGAAGAGAAATCATAAAGATCAGAGCAGAAATCAATGAAATAGAAACCAAAAAACAGCAGAACAGATCAATTTAACTAGGAGCTGGTTCTGTGAAAGAATTAATAAGATTGACAAACCCCTGGCCAGACTTATCAAAAAGAAAAGAGAAATGACCCACATAAATAAAATCATGAATGAAAGAGGAGAGATCACAACCAACACCAAAGAAATACAAACAATTATAGGAACCTATTATGAGCAGCTACGTGCCAGAAAATTAGATAATCTGGAAGAAATGGATGCATTCCTAGAGATGTATAAACTACCAAAACTGAACCAGGAAGAAATAGAAAACCTGAACAGACCCATAACCACTAAGGAAATTGAAGCAGTCATCAAAAATCTCCCAA
>NW_027397988.1:0-4842 GCF_003265705.2 Callorhinus ursinus
TGTACATAAAATGTGATACTCATTCATATCAAAGATACACAGATTATGTGTAAAAACTGACAAAGTGCTAAAATATGAAATTGTCTCGACAAATTTCAAGGAATCTGAATCATAAAGCAATATTCTTTGAGTACAATGCATTATGTCAGCATTAAGTGGCAAAAAATCTCATTTCAGTCCTAAGGTGACTTCTCCAGGAGCAGACACTTAAGCTGGCGTTCTTGTACAAGTCATTTCTTAGGAAGCACTCCCAGGCAAGACCATGAGAGGGAAGTTTGGGAAATGGACGGCTAAGAGAAGGGGGATCAGAAATGGATCTGGAACCAAGTGCCGGGGTGCATCTGGGTCATCCCCGACGGGGGCTTGGAGACAGGGTGGTCACCCCTCAGAGCTGCAGAGCTCATGCCCCTGTATGGATTAGTCCACAGCTAAGGGCGGCACCTGGGGGCTGCAGTTGTCAGATACCTCCAGCCCTTCTGAGTGCACACCAAGTGCAGGCAAAGCAGGCTCTGGCACCACTGGGGAGGAAGGAATATCAGACTCCTTGGTAACAGCACCGCACTGGAATGTATGAGTGTCTGCTGTTACCCTGGCCCCACTCAGCTCTGCCCACGTCTCTCACTGGGTTCACTTCCCTCCTCTTCAGGATGATGCTGGTCACGATGTGTGGGAGAAGAGTGTTGGTAACCAGCTAGAGCTAGTCTGGGTTAAGTTGATGTTCATTAACTTGTTCTTCCTAACCCCTTTTGGGGTCCCCTGACTGGTGGCCAGCCTTCTGCTGCTCTGGTTGCTGGGCGGGATGAGGCAGCCCACACTGTCATCCTATGAAGCCCAGGTCCCTGCTTGTCACACCCTTGTGTGGTTCTGGCTGCCATAGTAGTCCAGTCATAATTAAGACTGGTCATAGAGCACTAGAAAGGCCCTAGTGAACCCCCTGATTTCCAGATAGACTTCTTCCTACCCTATGCAATGGTAGTTCTTCCCTTCTCCATTCCCAGCATCCAGTACCCTGGCCAGCCTGGACACTCTGCTCTGCCTGCTGATCTTACGGCATGAGGAGCTCAATGACAGGGGCCCACCATGACTTTGGTGTTCCACAGTGGAACCCTTCCCTACCCCTTGAGCCAGGATCTCAAGATTTGCCAAACCTAAACTTATGGAGATGATGAGAACAAAGTCTGACCTGGGTTGCTGGAGGATAGTGAGAGGGGCCACCCCTAATTCCACCCCTTGCTTTCTGGATCTGTGCGACAGTTGGACACCTAGTACCATCTCTTGTTTGTCAGTTCACCTTGAAGGACAATATCCCAACCCATGAGGTACATCACCAAGCCAGCATTTAATCTCTGTCTTTAAGAGGCTTTTTCAGTGTTTTATGAGGTTTCCACCTCCTGAATGATGTTGAATATTATATGCCAGTGGATCCCGAGTTACCTGCTCCTTTTGTACCTGCTTCCACTTGCTCAGTTTGGAGTCGATGTTATGTGGAATCCAATATGGGTGAATCCCTGGTACTAGTGTGGGCCAAGCTATTCCATGGGCAAAGACAAACCCACACCCAGAGTATGAGTGATCCCAGTAGAGAGAAATCACTGCCATTTCCAGGTGAAAGGATTCTCATGTAAGCAAATTACCACCAAGTGGCTGGCTGACAGCCTAAAGCATGGTGGATTATAGAGACCTTGTTGACTTCTCATAGTGGGCTAGGTGTTTAGTAGTGGTCATGACTGGATCAGCCCACCTGTTGGGCTCAGGCACAGCCTTCATCTCAGCCATCATGGTCACTCCATTCATGGATCTACTATGTGAACACTGGGGCTGGTGAGAATAGAGGCAGGCTGTCATCTGTTTGGTAAACCATCTCAAGGCCTAGTTTTTAGTGCCCCTACAGTTGTAGATGCTCTGTAGTGGACACTGATGTGTAATACAAGGACCTGCATGTCGCATCCATTCCCTAGGCCCATCTGGATGCCTTTCCCCAACCTTTGTTCCCTCCGGAGACCTGGCCAATTTTAGCTCTTGCCTAAGGTCCTGTAATCCATACCACAGGATTGAATTGGTGATGGAGAAATTCTTTCTCCATCCACTCCATGGCTGCTCAGGTTCACCACATAGAACTCTGACCCACCACTGTCTTCCAGCTCTTCTCTGTGTGGGGTTCTAGTGACACCAATGCATTGAGACAACCGCTTCATGTAACAGGCTTGAGTTTTTCCTCCTGGCTTTAGTGATCATCCCATGATATGTTGGGGTAGGTGTGAGCTAAGGAAGACAGGTGCAGCAAAGGTGCAAGGCCTGGGGCACTGGGCCACCTGTCATGAGACTGTGTCCTCTATTTTGAGTGAGGTAGGAAGAGGAGTGACATAATCTGGCTTTTCAGACCAAACCTCTGGCTGAGAATAGAGTGCAGGGCACAGGAAGAAGCAGCTAGGCAAGTTAGGGCTTAGTTGGGTTATCCCAGAAACAGACCCCAAGATAGGAGTTCAATGCAAGTCATTTATTTGGGAGGTGATCCCTGGAACACTAGGGGAACAAGGAATTGGGCCAGGGAAGGGGGGCAGCCAATACATGGTACTATGAAGCCAGGTACCACTGTGGGTCCTCACTGGGAGCCCTGAGCCTCCATTATCCCAGCAAGGGGCGGGGTAACTGGGGTATTTTTCAGCAAGTGCTGTTAGCTACTAGTTAGAGGCTGCTGGGGAGAGGGGGCCAGAGTATATTAATTCTCATGTCCTGCCCTGGGAAAATTCTCAGGAAAAAAAGATGTGGATGCTGACAATTGAGTATTGGGTCTGTGAGGATATGAGTGCCACTGAATGCCATAGCAGGGAGCCCGGCAGAGGGTCTAAGTGAGAGACCATCATTCTGGATGTATTTTCCAGTAGAGCTGCAGATGGACCACATGTCTCTAAAAGTTGAGCAAGAATGGCATCAAAATCTGAGCACTTGGGAACGTGGATTATCATTAATTGAAATGGGAAAGACTGTGGGTGGAAAAGGTTTGTTGTGGACTGTTTGTATATGTGCACTGGATGAATTTGTACATGTTAGATTTGAGTTGCCTGTTGGCCTCCCTGAAGGAATCATCCAACAGGCCGTTGGACAGATGGGCCTGGAGTTTGGAGAAGAGATTCATGCCAGTGTCATAGGATTGGGAACCATGAGCATATGAGATGATATCAGATCCATGAGACTGAATGAGATCAATAAAGGAGAGAAAAGAATGAGCTACTGAGTTCTTTGATGCACCAACATTTGGTGACAAAGGCATGGCCAGAGGGCAGAGAGGTTTTCCAAACCATTAGCAAAGGTTAGTGTGCAGAATGTGCAAGGCTCCTCTGTGAATCATTAAGAAAAACAAAAGCGGACGCCTGGGTGGCTCAGTTGGTTAAGCGACAGCCTTCGGCTCAGGTCATGATCCTGGAGTCCCGGGATCGAGTCCCACATCGGGCTCCCTGCTCAGCGGGGGTCTGCTTCTCCCTCTGACCTTCTTCCCTCTCATGCTCTCTATCTCTCATTCTCTCTCTCTCAAATAAATAAATAAAATCTTAAAAAAAAAGAAAAAAAGAAAAACAAAAGCAACCGAATGGAAAAATGACCTGAAGGCATAATTGGGCATCTTGCTAAAAGAATAAGAAACAGAAATGACCAATTAACATAGGAAAATCTGTATTTGTAATTATTTGTAATTAAAGAAATGTAAAGTAAAATGACATTGAGATGCCATTTCACACCCTCCGGTTTGTCAAACGTCAAACAGGAGTTCCAGCCATGCCAATGGTTAGCAAGTGGGACAGCCAGAACCTCCACGCTACTGCTGGGGGTGTTTATTGGACAACCTTTTCGGAAGTGTGGCAGTCCCTAGAAAGCTGGACATATGCATGCCTGCAGCGACTTAGACACATAAGACAGAGGGTGTCTGGGCAGGTGACCTGGAGACACTTTCACACAGAGGGTCGTGGCTACCTTGTTCACAGTAGCAGCGGAACGCAGATTGTTAGGGGACGTGAACGTAGTGAAGTGCCACACGCACTGGAGGGTGGTGGTCTCCACATCAAGAGGGATGCTTTTCAGAAGCAGAGTTTGCTTGCCGTCAGCACAAGTTTGCCCAAGTCCGCGAAGGCTGCATACGGTAGCATCCCATTAAAAAGGCTAAGAAAAGTCAAGTATAACGCATTTTAAGAGTTTGTCATAAGACAGTAAAGAAAAGCAATTATTAACAAGAATTAAGGGTAGCTACTACATCTGGGGAGGAGAAAGGGACACAGGACGGGCTTCAAAAGTAATGGTAACATTCTGTTTTCTTTAAGCTGAATGAAGAATATATGGACATTCTACGATTTTTCTTTGAAAATGTGCATCCATACACATATTTATACATATTCTTTTGTGTATGTGGTATGTTTTATCGTTTTAAAAATTAGTAATCCAAATAATGCGGGGAAAGTTCTGAACTGCCATTTTCACACAAAAACCAAGGCTATTCTGTCACACCAACCATTGGTATTGTGGCATTGCCCAAGTGCTTCTCATCCAGAAATAGTTCGTACCAGTGTGGTTTCTGGGAGGAGCAAGCTGGCTGCTGATCCTTACGGGCCTCGTCCTTGGACACAGGCATCTTTGTTCCCTAGATAAAGGGATCCAGACATTGTGCTCCTGTCTGCAAGGGCACAGCTCTGGGGGTTTCTTCATGTGTGTGCCTCCTCGCCCAAGAGGGCGGACTGATGAGCAGGCATCAAGGGTGGGGGTTGCCACACATGCAGAGAGCACGACGCCCAGCTGTCTTGCAGGGAAACCTCCACCTCCAAAGAGGCCCAACACAAGGCAGAGACCTTCTGTAGC